>NC_067159.1:17051473-17276473 GCF_903995435.1 Acomys russatus
GTTGCAGGTCAGAATTGGAGCAGGTCTTTTCTTTTGTGCTGGGTATCCAAAAATATATAACTATATCCTTCCACCTAAGATCACAGTTGGTCTTATTTTGGTTGTCTTTTCAGTGTTGGGAACCCTAAAAGAGAGTGCTAGAAATACAGACTTCTCTATTTGTCATCGTCCCAAATACAGGATTTTGTATTAAAAGGCCCCTTTGGTTTTCTTGACAAAAAGGTGAGGGTTTGTACTTTAGATCATTCAAAGTAACTGCATTCCTGAAGGGTATAACTCCTCAATAATTCTTAGAAAAAGGCCATTCAAAGTATTTAATTATAACTTGAGTCTTTATTGTTATTAAACAGGATGTTCCAAGGAATGCTAAATGAATATCAAATGCAGCTCACCTTTCCCATTTGTGTCAACAACAGAAAGTGGCTGGCAACTAGCCTTGTGTGACAAGCTGAACAGTAGCCATGAAACACTCAGCACATACACACCCACACAAATGCTTGCAGCCTTAATAATCAGCGTTTGCACTGTTGTTAAAATATTTTAATATGATAAATGGGTGACCCTACTCCTTTGTCCAAAAGTTAATTTTATTCTAGTGCCAAGCCTTAGTTTTCTGGCATATTTGAGATTTGTGTGCAATGTTGTAAGAAGCTAAAAGGGCTGAGGACTAAAGAAATTAACCCCAAACTGAAGCTCAGCTTAAGCTTTCTACTAAATCATAAAAGCTGCTCTGCTAAGTCATTTCTATGTTCATCTTGTAGATAATCTCTGAATCTCCCCCTATATATAAAATGGATAATCTAATTCTACTTTATATCTTACCTAATTTTAATAGTATATAATTCTAATAACATCTTTTTTCTTTAACTGGATATGTAGTAATAAGAGCTAGATAGAAAGAGAGGTTATGTTAAGAAGTCTATCCCCTTAGGATAAAAAAATAGCATAGGAAATATATTTTTTAATTCGGCTAGCTATGAAGAGACTTAAAGATAGATCTGGTGCCATAATCTTTCAATTAAAAATCAAAGGCAAAACTTGTGATATTTGTATGCACTTCTTGAGTTTAAACTTTATGACTCTCCCAGCATATGCTCAGAACATAACCTGTGTGTTGGTTTTTGTATGAAATGATTGGGGCCTATGGCAAAAAAAAAAAAAAAAAAAAAAAAGTGTAGGAAATTAGAACTGGAATCTACGTGCCATTTCTGTGAGAAGACTAACAATAGTAGTAAGTCCTGCTCTTTTGTCAAATCATTTTATGGTGTGTCATTTAGTCAGTGGATGTGAGCTGCCCAGTAGAATTGATCAACACATCATCCTGCAGTTAAGGAAATCCTCAAAGAAAAGCTCAATTAGAGAAGAAATGTTAGCACTCTGAGCAAGTGGGGCAATGTGTGCCACTCTCAAAACTTATCTTGTACAATGGAAAGAAGTTAATGTCAGAAAAAAAAACATTCAAGTTTATAAACAGTGAACTTTCAGTTTATACAGCTTCAAGTCTAGTCATGGAATGACTCTTCCACTACCATAGAGTGAAGACCTATCTTCTGAGTATATCTTTTGAAAATCTGCTGAGGTTTGTATTGAAAAAGAATACAATAGTGAGACAAAACTAAAGATGATTTCCTTTGCACTTGATAGAATATACATAAAAAGAAAGGTAGGAGATTTTCACAATTCTACCCAAAACAAGATAATTGCGGAATGAATAGCAATGCTATATGATGCAACTCAATGTGTGGATGAAGAGATCAGACCCACAGAAGCCAACTTAGCTGGAGTGGAGGCCCCTCGTGGAAAGTTCAAGAAACAAAGCTAGAAGCATAAATAGGAGGCAGGCTGCCTACGAACTGCAATCTGAACAGAGATGCTGCTTTTTAAGATAGGGGCCCAGTGAGTAAGAACATAAGAAGCAGAAGTTATTGAGAGATCTTTTAGGGCCTTATTTATTTTATAATATCAGATATGAATAGTGATCAGGGAAGTTTATACTATTAATTACCTTCCTCTTGTGAAGTAAAAACTAGAAGGTCTACTAATGTAGAAAAACAAATATGATGTGAGGAAGTGGTTAGTAAAAGTATCTAAACATGAAGTTCAAATGTTAAGTTACACAAAGCATGAGAAGTGATATGAGATCAACAGACAGCAAAACATGTAGAATCTGGAAACCATGAAACTTCCTCTATGACATTTTTATAGAAGGTGAAACAGAATAATGCTGCTCCCAGTATAAATTGCTTAATTTTTGTCATCCAACTTTGGAGGATCAAAGGCTAAGGAGGTGAGTGAGTATCTAAAATTATTTCTATACAGTCATGATGACACGAATTTGATCTTCAATACTTACAGAAAGACAGATGTGGTGGCATGCATTTATAACCCCACTGTTGGGGAGGCTAAAACTAATAGACCGCTGTAGAATGCTGTCCAGCCAGCTTTGGGGCTTTCTTGGACAATAAGAAACCCTATCTCAAACACAAGGTGGAAATATCCTGAGGACACAGCACACACACATATATACATAGACTCACAAAACTAAAAGCCACAAAGACTTAAAACTTAAAAAAAAATCTCTCCTTCTGAAACTACAAATCTGTCTTCTCCTTACCCTATAGTAAATGTCTGTTTGTATTTGCTGTTGGTCTTCCCCAGACTCAGATTAGCCCCAAAGAAGGGTGGCAAGTGTACAGCTCAGCACAGGACCCCGACGGGAGATGCATCTGTACTGTGGTGGCTCCAGAACAAAACCTGTGTTCCAGAGATGCCAAAAGCAGGCAGCTCCGCCAGCTGCTGGAAAAGGTACGTGGCTTATCCTCTATGTGCATATTTTTGTTGGAATCTATCACTCTTTAGAAAGGAAATACAATTGATTGATTAATAGCATTGAGTTTTCCTGGGTTTTGTTCTCTTTTAACAGGAGACTCTGCAGTTAGAAATGGGATTCTCAAGCTTCTGGGTATATTTTTCCATTTCTGTGACTTTTTTTTTAACCTTTCACAAGGTGGTGGTGGTGCACACTTTTAATCCCAGCTCTTGAGAGACAAAAGCAGGTGGATCTCCGTGAGTTTGAGGCCAGCCTGGATTATAGAGGGAGTTCCAGGATAGCCAGAGCTTTTACACAGATAAACCCTGAGTGAAAACCAAAAACAAACAAACAAAAAACAACACACACACACACACACACACACACACAAAACAAACAAAACCTGATCCTCTACCATATATCTTAATATACAGCCAGCTTCTCTCTTCCAGGAAGCAAGAAGTGTCCTTCTGACGCTGCCAATTCAGTCTGAACTCCCGGGATCATACAGAGCTCTTTGAGCTACTCCATTAGGCATTTATTAACCATCTTGCTAGGAAGTCAAAATAATGACATAAAATATGCAAGCTATCTGGACAGATAATGAATAATTCCAAGTGTTTATCATCATTTTCTAAATCATTCCTTTGAACATTAAGCTCTTCAGTTTCACTCAGTGGCATTCTCACCGTGATTTACTTGAGCCTCATCCACAACAATCAGATGCAGAATGCCCTTGATTTGTTCCCTTTTACAGATGAAAGTCAGCTCATGAAAGGTTGTTTATGTGTAGTTAAGAAGGGGAAGGGCAATGAATGGCTCTTTCAAGGATCCCCATTCAGACTTGCACTGTGCAGGGTTCTGAATACAGTAGGACAGCTGAGGTGGTCAGAGTGATGTAGGGATGACAGCATGTTTGAATTTTAAGTATCATGGAAAGAAAGAGATGAATTAGGCAGTATGTGTTCTAGAGGTCACCATGCTCTCCACTTCCCTCTGTGTTGTATAATTTTTTGATTACACGCGACAAACAATAAATACTAAGCTTTTCACATAAAATTATGGTAGTCAGGGGAATGAAAGCACCTAGCTTGCTAATGTAAACAAATATTTACTGTCTTAAGCCAGGCTACCACAACTTTCTTCCACCTGTCATAAGGCTTCCTCGTGAGCATCCTTTGGGAATCCTTTGATAAACAAGATTTTTAAAAAGCTGGCTCTCTTGCTTTTGAACAAAGTTTACTTAGTTTCCATCCCTCTTCTTGGAGCTATCATCATCATTCATTGGTTCTCTTTTGTCAATCCTACTGTAATGGTGACATTCCATTCTTCTTGCCCCCAACTAGACCAGGTTTCAATTTTATTAAATCAATACCTGTTAGAAATCATTACAGGCATATTATGATTACTTTGTGGTTATTTATTTTTAATCTTGTTTTTTTTTATAAAAACTTCAAATGTAACATTTACTTTGGTTATCAGGGAAATTAACTTAGGTAGAAATTTGTTTAACTCTTTAAAGGCAGTTTTTGATTTTATAAAATTGTATCTATACTCAGATTACTGACATGCTGCCCCAGTCTTTTTACTTCTATATAAAATACACCAAGAAAGATTTTCTTAGATGGCAGAACTTCATACTATATTTTAGTATCTTTCAGGACAGGATTATATAAACAAACCAACATTATCTCTTCAAGAACCACTTAAAGTAATTCAGAGAAATACAAATTCTATGGGTCAAACATAATTATCTATCAGAGTTAGAATGGGATCATTGTTGTTGTTATTATTATTATTACTGTTTTTGTTTTATCTTTCTAATCTACTCCATTCAATACCTACAGAAGACATGGCTCATTTTCTAAGTTTACATAAAAAAATCTGGTTTTTCATGAGTCTACATCTGTAAAGTTTCAAAAACTCCCTTAGCCAATAAACTGGGGAGTTATATTATTTTTGTGTTATTCTCAATGCCACTAGTGGTCTCTACACTTAATTAAAAGATGAGATCTCTTTTCAATATTTTAGCAAATATGTATGCTACTGCATACTAGAAAAATGCAACTAATTCAATAACCTAGATCTTAGTGTTCCAGAATTAAAATTGTAGCCTAAAAAACTACTTGTTGGCTATATAGCTTTTGTGTATTGCTACAGCTATCCTTCACTTACTAGATCAATATTTTTTAAAACATGATTTTGGAGTAGGAGGTGGGTGACATTTTCACCAATAAAATAAATTTGAGGACATCATAAATAGTACCTTATCTTGAAGATTTCAAAACACTTTATAGCAAACTTCCTGTAAATATCCACAGTCAAGAAACTGCTGTTCTTTTTGTTAAAGCAAAGCTAGCCAAACAGATTGACCCACAGGCTTTTTAAATTAAAATGGTCTGAGTAGCAGTTATAAGAGAGAATAAAAATACTCTCATTTGTGTTCATTCAGAAAGACCTCATGCATTTTATTCATCAAAAAAAAAAAAAAAAAAAAAAAAAAGCAGGACAAATGGTTCAAAATGATTAACAGAGATGGGATATAATGACTTTGCCAAACATTGTAGACGTCTGTTAAGTAGATCTTCATAGTTGTGAAAAACATTGAAAAAAAAAAAAAACAGTTTACAAGAGTAAAGTGTATGTTGGCTTATGGATTTAGAGGTTTGGATTCATGGTCACGTGGGCCTGGTGTTTCTTGACTATGATAAGGTAAAAGGTCATTAAAAGGACTATCTGGTTGAGCAAATCAGCAGAAAGGAAGCAAGGAGAGAGAGGACATTGAAATCAGATAGGCACAAAGCACCCTTGATGACATACACCTAGAAAGTTAATTACAGCTGGTCTTGGTGGTGCGCATCTTTAATCCCAGCACTTGGGAAGCAGAGGCAGGCAGATCACTGTGATTTCGAGGCCAGCTGGTTTACAAAGGGACACCAGGACAGCCAAGACTATGTAGAGAAACCCTGTCTCCAACCCTCCCCCCAAAAGAAATTTAACTTGCTCCATCTAGCCCCCACCTTTTAGGATTCCAGATTCTCTCAAAAATAATGCTATCATCTGAGAATCAACCCTTCAGTGCATGAGCTTGTGAGTGACATCTAATATTCAAAACATAGCAGAATTGCAAACAAATACAAAAAGCTGATCTTCAGAATGACTTCAACGAGAAGTAGAGCATGAGAAGAAACATGGGTTTCCTTCCTATGAATCACACAATAGGGAGTTAGTGTCTTGAATCATCAGGAAACTTTTGCTCAAGTGACTCTCCATCAACAGGAGGAACATCTTCCTCAGAAGAGCTAAAGGCAACTCAGACAAATTCTGTCCATTTAAATACCTCTAATGTTACCCTAAACCCCAGATACAGTTCTTGCAGTTATTAAAGGTTGCATAATATAGAAGGTCACAAGTAAGTCTCATGAAAAATTCTCTCAATGCATTTTCCCATTAACACAAATTAAGTTGAAAAATCAATTGGGAATTCCAAGTAAAACATAAAGGACACTCTTAACTCAGGATATTTCCTCTTGTCCATCATCTTCAAGTCATGTGGAATAGAAAAATTATTAAAGCCAGGTGTTGTGGCACATGCATTTAGTCCCAGCACTCAGGAGGAAGAGGCAGGTAGATCGTTGTGAGTTTGAGGCCAGTCTGATCTACAAAGTGAGTCCAGGACAGCCAAGGCTAACATAAAGAAACCCTGTCTTGGAAAACAAGAAAAAAATTTAAGTGGATATCAACCATGCTACTGATTGGTTGGATATATTCAAAGATTGTTACATATTAAAATAGGTAGTCAGTTTCTTTAATGCAAACTTTTCTTAATCCATGCTTAACTATAAATAAGGTTAGAAATTTATTTTGAAAGCTACGATTTTATTCACGATGAAGTTTCTATGACTTCATTGTTGTCTCTAATTTTGTACTGCGCTAAAAATTTACATGAAGCTCTCTGAATATAATGGTATTTTCAAATTGAGAAATATTTGTATTCGTATAGTTCTTTCTGTATATAACAGTTATAGGGAGAGAAAAACTCTCCCTAAAGTATTAAGATCCTAATCACCCACTATACTTTTTGAAAGCCAAGATGATTTTACTCAGGAAATATTTATTGAGCACTTATTCTGTGTCTGGTTCTGTGTAATATCTGGTAAGTAAAATATGTAAAAAACAGCCTGTGAATATCTTTTCCCAGTCTGTAGGCTGTCATTTTGTACTATTGACAGTGTCCATCACCTTACATAAGCTTTTCAGTTTCATAAGGTACCATTTATTAATGGTTGATCTTAGGGCCTGAGATGTTGGTGTTGTATTCAGGAAATTATCTCCTGGCTCAAGGCTCAAGGTTCTTTCCCACTTTTTCTTCTAACAGAGTTAGTGTGTCTAGTTTTATGTTGAGGTCTTTAATCCATTTGGATTTCAGTTTTGTGCAGGGTGATATAGATCTATTTTCATTTTTCTACGTGTAGCCATCCAGTTAGACCAGCACCATTTGTTGAAGATGCTATCTTTTTTCCATTGTGTGGATTTGGCTTCTTTGTCAAAAATCAAGTGTCCATAGGTATGTGGGTTTATTTCTCGGTTTTCAATTAAATTCCGTTGATCAACCAGCCTATTTCTATGTCAGTAACATGCTGTTTTTATTACTGTTGCTCTATAGTACAGCTTGAGATCTAGGATGGAGATTCCTTCAGAAAATCTTTTATTGTACAGAATCATTTTAGCTGCTCTGTTTTTGTTCGTTTGTTTGTTTGTATGTGAAATTGAGAATTGATCTTTCAAGGTTGGCAAAGAATTTTGTGGGTATTTTGATGGGAATTGCATTGAATCTGTAGATTGCTTTTGGTAAGATGACAATTTTTACTCTGTTGATTCTCCAGATCCATGAGCATGGGAGTTCTTTGCATCTTCTGAAATCTTCTTCAAATTCTTTCTTCAGAGATTTGAAGGTTTTTTTTTTTTCATACAGTTCTTCCACTTTCTTGGTCATAGTTACATCAAGATACTTTATCTCAACCTGTTTGCCACAGGAGGGCTGCCAATAGTGATAGTTTGACTTCTTCTTTTCCAATTTGTATCCTCTTGATCTCCTTCAGTTGTCTTACTGGTCTATCTAAGACTTCAAATACTATAGCGAAGAGATACAGAGAGTGGACAGCCTTGTCTTGTCTCTGATTTCAGTGGAATTGATTTAAATTTCTCTCCACTCAGTTTGATTTTGGCTATATGCCTGCTGTATATTGCCTTTATTATATTTAGGTATGTGCCCTGTATCCCTGTTCTCTTCAGGACTTTTAACATGAATGGATGTTGGATTTGTTGAATGTTTTTTCAGTGTGTAAGGAGATGATCATGTGGGGGTTTTTTTGTTTGTTTGTTTGTTTATATGATGAATTACATTGTTGGAGTTCTATATATTGAATCACCACTGTGTGACAGGGATAAAGCCTACTTGGTCATGGTGAGTGATAGTTTTGATGTGTTCTTGAATTTGGTTTGCAAGTATCTTATTGAGTACTTTTGCATAAATGGTTAGAAGAGAAATTGTTCTGAAATTCTCTTTCTTTGTTGAGTCTTTCTGTGGTTTTGGTATCAAGGTAACTGTGGCTTCATAAAATGAGTTTGGCAATGTTCCTTCTGTTTCTATTTTATGGAATAGTTTGAAAAACTATTCTCTGACGGTCTGGTAGAATTCTGCACTGAATCCATCTGGCCTTGGGCTTTTATTTTTGTTGGGAGATGTTTGATGACTAGCTCCATTTCCTTAGATGTGATAAGGCTATTCAACTTGTTTAACTGATCTTGATTTAATTTTGGTAGTTTGTAGCTATCAAGAAAATTGTCCATTTCATTTAGATTTTCAAATTGTGTGGCATTTAGACTTTTGGAGTAGGAACTAATGATTCATTGGATTTCCTCAGTGTCTATCATTATGTGCCCCTTTCTGTTTCTGATTTTGTTGATTTAAATACTCTCCCCTGGCCTTTTAATTAGTTTGACTAAAGATTTGTCAATCTTGTTGATTTTTTCAAAGAACCAGCTCTTGGTTTCGTTGACTCCTTGAATTGTTTTTTGTTTGTTCGTTTGTTTGTTTGTTTTTTCTAAATTATTGATTTCACCCCTGAATTTGATGATTTCCAGTCCTGTACTCCTCTTGGGTGTGTCTACTTCTTTTTGTTCTAGAACTTAAAAAAAAAAAAAAAAAACACAGCTTGTGATGAGGATCATAGACCAAAGGCATTTTGCTGACATTGTCCAAGCACACATTCCAAAATTATTTTAATGTAACCCGGATAGTGACATGCTTGAAACAGACAGAAAGGGCATAGGGGAAGAGTAAGGATAAACACAACAAAGGAAAAGAATAAATGAAAATTGACTTATCTGACAGGAGGTAAAGAACTGAGGCAAGCCCCTGAAGCAAAATTCACTGGCATTTCTAAAAATGACAGTTCTGAGCAATGTATCAACCATGGTCTCTTTTTTGCAAATTGATGTGTATATTAATCATTGTAATTTTTCCTGTTAGAAAGTTACATATCTAAACAAATTATCCATTTCTAGTTCACTTATTTTTTTCCAATGAAAGTAGCTATTTTTTATTAATTACTAAATAATACATATTTATTTAAAAATAAATGAAAGTGCACATTCACATATCTAAAACATAGAAATACTCGCAATCCTACCACCTTTTGTGCTCATTTTTGGTGAATTCACTAATGCAAAAAATGTTATTTAAATATACACAGATCTTTCCTCTTGTAGAAATCTATTTTTAACAGCCTAATATATGTATTTCTAATTATTCCATGTGCATTTCTTCATGAGTTTTTCTTAATAGTTTATATCATCTTTTGCATATGTGACTGTATTTGATTTATGACAAAGGATTGAATTTTGTACCCATATTATGTTTTTCTCTTATAAAAAACCTGATGAATGGTGCTTCTCAAGCTTTAAAAGTCAGTTGTAACAATCACTTGGAAATCTTGATAAATATGCAAACTAATGATGTCTTGGGGTGGTCCTGGGATGCTGCGTTTTGACAAGCCTCCAGGTGAAGACGAAGTTGTTGCTCTGAAGTACCAGACATGTAGAGATCCATCTTAGTCTTTAGAATAATTTGTAGCTATATTATTCTTCATTCGTGTGCTTCCTTCTATTAGAGTATTTGCCTTTGTTTTCAGGGTTTTGCTAACACAAATATTAGAGCAGCTTTCTTTCATCTCCATACTCTTTCTAGGTCACCTATTTCCTACTTCTAAGTAGCCTGGGGCTCAATGAGCCTGGCCTGGTACCATCAGCTTAACATGTGTCTCCATCTGTCTATAAGGTGTTTTAAGTGGTTGACATGTCCTAAGCCCCTAAAACATAAGTATCTGGCACTAGTCCTGGTCAACTCGTGTCACCCCACTGAGTATTTTAGAACCATCTTGATGTAACTGAATCAAAATCAACACTCATTGATATCAGGGTTCAGTGAGCTCATCTGGCAGGAGTCCAGGGTCCTTTGTTCTAGAACAAAGTATTGAGCAGAGACACAGCAGAGGCAAAATATAGTTTGTTAGAAAACAATAGGTGTCCAAGGAGAAAGAAGGTTGGACCAAAAAGGGGGCAATTCAGTAGCTCTGTGTTCCACTGAGCAAAGGATGCAGGCTTTTACACTGCATACCCTGGGCTTTTTGGAGTCATTTGCACTTTGCACTCATTTGTACCTATATAAGATTTCTTACACATGTTCTGTGACACATGTCTCTTCAAAATAGTTCATACATGTACATCTCCTTAGCATTTTAAATCTCCCCTCTTGGGTGTACATTAGTATTATTACAAACAATAGAGCAGCTTCAGGCAATCTGAGGGTGTTCTGCACCTGCTGGGAGGGTGGAAATAAGTGGTGGAGAAGGAGGGTGAACAGCCTTTCTCTTGGCCAAGTGCTTTTTTCCCCCCCCAGATAATTTTGTTCATCCTTCATAAAGGCTCCACCTCACTCTCCTCCTTCTTCTGTTGCTTCAAAATGTGTGAATTCTACCTCTGTTGAACCTGTTAGTACATACACTGTTACTTAGTACCTCTGACATTTCAGAGATAAGAAACAGTGTTTACGGGGCATTATAACCTATGAAGCCTTGGAATTAAACTAATTTATTTTCTAATCTACTATCTTCTTGCTTATCTGGCCATTTCTAATGATACATGACCAGTTGTTATAACATACATACGCATAATTATCTTTGGCTGGATTCTTTGAATGTTTATTGTAAGGAATCTTGTTGAAAATGTGACAGGTAGACATAAAGTTATAGATTTGGTGCTTCTGTTTTTTGTGCCAATGACATTTTGGAACTTTAGTGGAGATTGCAAGTATCTATAAACTGAAAATAATTCACAACCAATGACCTTTTTTGACAGGTGCAGAATATGTCCCAGTCTATAGAAGTCTTAAACTTGAGAACTCAAAGAGACTTCCAGTATGTATTAAAAATGGAAACCCAAATGAAAGGGCTGAAGGCCAAGTTTCGGCAGATTGAAGATGATCGGAAGACGTTAATGACCAAGCATTTTCAAGTAGGTGTGAAACTTGCAATCTTGTCAGTCCAGTGCAGTGTGCAGCTAGCATGTCACTCAGCTAGAAATAACCATGCCTTGGTCCATGTATACAACACTAAAGACTCACTGGGGGCACAACTGTCTCATCACTAAAAAGTGCTTATTAGCAGCCAGGAACATATTGAAGATGGTGATTAAAAAGATAAAGAGATTTCTAGGACCCTCTGTATCCTTTTATTTTGCTATTCTCCCATGCGTCTTTCATTTAGAGTCCCAATAGGATGCCTTCCCCTCTGTCCCAGTTTCCTGGTAAGTGAAGGCTTTCGTGGGACATGCCCCCTTGGGCTAGTATGCAGATATAAGTGAGTATATACCATTTGATTCTTTCTGCTTCTGGGTTAACTCACTCATTATGATCATTTCTAGCTCAATCCATTTATCCACAAATTTCGGGAATTCCTTGTTTTTAATAGCTGAGTAGTATTCCATAGTGTATATGTACCACAGTTTCTTTATCCACTCTTCCACTGAGGGACACTTAGGCTGTTTCCATGTTCTGGCTATTATGAATAAGGCTGCTATGAACATGGTTGAGCAAATTTTCTTGTTGTGTGCTGGAGCATCTTCTGGGTATATTCCAAGGAGTGGAATAGCTGGGTACAGAGGGTCCTAGAACTCTACAAGTAGAACAATATGATAGGCAGATTTGGGCCCAGGGGTCCCGCTCAAACTAAGGCACCAGCCAAGCACAATACAGGAGGTAAACTTTAAACCCCTTCCCAGATCTAGCCAATGGTCAGAATATTCTCCACAGTTGAGTGGAGAGTGTGATATGACTTTCTCACATACTATGGTGCCTCACATTTGACCATGTCCCCTGGAGGGGGAGACCTGGTGGCACTCAGAGGAAGGACAGCAGGTAGCCAAGAAGAGACTTGATACCCTATGAGAATATATAGGGGGAGGTAATCCCCCTCAGGAACAGTCATAGGGGAGGGGAATAATGGGAAAATGGGGGGGGGGGAGGAATGGGAGGATACAAGGGATGGGATAACCATTGAGATGTAACAAGAATAAATTAATAAAAAAAAAAAAAGATAAAGAGGTGGTGCTACCTACCTCAGACATGTGGATTTTCTGGGTAGGATTATAAGTACTTTACTATCTAAGACAGGGGAAATCCCCAGGAAAGTAAAGAATTAAGTCATCATCGCTTTTTCTAATGAATTTATGCGCTGCTGAAGTAAGAACTATGGAGGATGTAAATTATTAATAATACCATCAACAAAAGGATTTTTAAGAGGATGGTTTTCTAACTTTGTACCAATTAGTTGTTTTCTAAGGATTGTATGTAGTTTAATGCCAATTATCTAGAAACTAGAAGTGGAAAACTGTGTTGAGCTGGGCATACTTTATTAACGGTATGTGATAGAGTCATTCATTAAAAAAAAAACTTCTTGGTCTGATAATGTCACTTGAGCCTCTATTAAAGATTATTTATCTGTCTTAAAAATCAAAGCACAGAGTTTTCAAAAATCTTAATGTGGTCCATAGGTAGTATCTTTTTCCCTGTTTCATTTGGACAGTGAGGTTCAACCTTAGTGTGAAAGGAGAGAGACGAATTCCATCTTGTGGTCAAGGGTTTGAGTATACTGGAATGTGTAGCTTTACTTAGTTGTGATAGTTGAGACAAATAGGATCTTTGCAAGGCACATTTTAATGAGATAGAAGTCATCGTGGTTTGTATTTTTTTTTTTTTTCTGTAGCCTCTGGAACATAAGTACAAAGGTATAGACGACAGACATCAATACATAATGAGTTTCAAAAAAAAATAAGGATATAAAAGTTGAAGATACTAAGAAGAGAGAAAGTTGAAGTGATGAACCATAAAATTTGAACTGAAGAGGAGCTTAAACAAAACCAGAAGTTTTTAAAACAAAAAGGAAAAGAATGAGTTAGAACAACTCCCAGAAGACACATTATGCTTGAAATTCATAAAAAAATACTTATGTACTCTGGTGCCTCACATTTGACCATGTCCCCTGGAGGTGGAGACCTGGTGGCACTCAGAGGAAGGACAGCAGGTAGCCAAGAAGAGACTTGATACCCTATGAGCATATATAGGGGGAGGTAATCCCCCTCAGGCACAGTCATAGGGGAGGGGAATAATGGGAAAATGGGGGGGGGGAGGAATGGGAGGATACAAGGGATGGGATAAACATTGAAATGTAACAAGAATAAGTTAATAAAAAAGAAAAAAGAAAAAAAATCAGACATGGAAATTAGCTGCTTACATGAAATAAAAGCTAGCAACACCCAACCAAAAAAAAAAAATATATATATATATATATATATATGAGTTGGCTTAACAGAAAAATGTGGGGAAAATTACAAACAGGGAGAATATTAAGGTTCTGGGTAGATATCCATGTCAACAAGAATTCACTGAGTACATACACTCTGTGGGACAGGGCGGGGTCCTTCTTAGAGAAATGAAGCACTATGTCCTCCAATGAAAAGCAATTAAGAGAGAAACACTGGCCTCAAAGGATGCAGCAGCAGCATGTAAAAGCACAAAGGGAAAAGCTATTCCTTTCTTCTTTAAAGATCTCCTGAGGAATTAGGCAATTTGATAGTCTTCAGGAAACCATGTTGGGTGTGGCTCCCTCTCCTCAAATACTAATTTCCAGAGAGGATCTAGAAATTCAAAAGGGTTCCAGTATCAACTTTCAATTCTCAGAATTAAGGTATATGTGGTCAAGCAATGATGCGAAGCCGAAGCTGTGTCATTATCAAAGTAGAAAGTTGTAAATACTAAGTGAGGGGAGAGAAGCACTCCAAGAAAGGATAGCATAAAGAAGGCAGGAGCTCATATTGTATGTCAAGAGACAAAGCAGTGAACACATGGTAGAACCAAGTCCTAGTGGATAGGATTTTGTCAATAAGAAAATAGAAATTCCAGGAAGAACCATGTGATTATTATTTTGATTTTCATTGCTGAAAATGCCAAAATCTAAATATCATAATCATAACTATAACCATTTTTCAGAACATACATACTCACAGAAGAGTTCAGAGCACTTTTATTTATTAATTAATTCAATCATCATATCTATCCAATAAGGCAAGCACTGTTTCACTGTTTTTGTCCTCACCAGGTAAACTAAAGCACAAACTATGACTAAATTTTCAAGTATCGCTTGAAGATTGAAATTGGCAAAATCTGTAGGTCTGAACTGATAAGCTAGTTCTCTGAATTAAAATTAAATAATGGGACTGATGAGTTAGTTCAGTTGGTAAATTACTTGTAGTACAAACATACATATTTTTATTTCAGATCCCCGTCATACGTGAAATGGCGGCATAGTTTGAGGGGATGTACACTCCTATCCTCAGCATTAAGGAAGTAAAAACAGACACATCCCTGAAGCTTGTTAGCTAGATAATTTAGCCTAATAGCCTAATATATACACACACACACACACACACACACACACACACACACACACACACACATGCAGAGGAAGATTAAGGAAGTCATACATCAACCTTTGGCCTCCATAACGCTCTCTCTACACACACACACACACACACACATGGACACACACAGACACATGGTCACATAGACACATGCATAGTCACACACATGCATTCCATACATATGCCACACACATCCGCACACACATACATATGCAGACATACACACATACATATATACAGCAACGCAAATTCCAAAATCCCCACATTCATCACTCCCTTCTCTATACCCAAATCACAGTATGATGTCCAATACATGATTGTGAAACTCATCCCAGAGTTACATCATGAATCACATTTCCCTCTAGGTGCCAAGACAACATAAGCTAGAAGAAGAACATTTTAAAACTAAACTTAAGTGGAAAATTGCTTTATAACAACCTTTCTGCTAGTGAAAAACTTTCCCCTCATAACAACACTGCCAACTTTCCTTTCGATGATCTTTCAGGTTGAAAGCCAAGCTAACCACTGTAGTGAAATGAACTGTTGTTAGCAAGATACTCTGGTTTTTGCCAGAGCTATGTAGTAGAAAATAAAATTCCAGAAGGCAATAGCAAAGTCAGATCTAAGGTAATATATATAATATTTACCAAGGCCCTCTGATAAGTGTCCTAGTTTCAAAATTGATTGTCAAAAGCCTAGTAATTTAGAGTCCCAATAGGATGCCTTCCCCTCTGTCCCAGTTTCCTGGTAAGTGAAGGCTTTTGTGGGACATGCCCCTTGGGCTAGTATGCAGATATAAGTGAGTATATACCATTTGATTCTTTCTGCTTCTGGGTTACCTCACTCATTATGATCGTTTCTAGCTCAATCCATTTATCCACAAATTTAGGGAATTCCTTGTTTTTAATAGCTGAGTAGTATTCCATAGTGTATATGTACCACAGTTTCTTTATCCACTCTTCTACTGAGGGACACTTAGGCTGTTTCCATGTTCTGGCTATTATGAATAAGGCTACTAAATGAGAGACGCATGAGAGAACAGCAAAATAAAAGGATCCAGAGGGTCCTAGAAATCTACAAGTAGAACAATATGATAGGCAGATTTGGGCCCAGGGGTCCCGCTCAAACTAAGGCACCAGCCAAGGACAATACAGGAGGTAAACTTTAAACCCCTTCCCAGATCTAGCCAATGGTCAGAATATTCTCCACAGTTGAGTGGAGAGTGTGATACGACTTTCTCACGTGTTCTGGTGCCTCACATTTGACCATGTCCCCTGGAGGGGGAGACCTGGTAGCACTCAGAGGAAGGACAGCAAGTAGCCAGGAAGAGACTTGATACCCTATGAGAATATATAGGGGGACGTAATCCCCCTCAGGAACAGTCATAGGGGAGGGGAATAATGGGAAAATGGGAGGGGGGGAGGAATGGGAGGATACAAGGGATGGGATAAACATTGAGATGTAACAAGAATAAATTAATAAAAAAAAAAAGCCTAGTAATTTTTGAAAGAGTAAAAATACTTTCAATTCATCAAAAACAAGGCACTTCCAATGCTTTGACATTAGATTGTTCCTTTGAATATACACACAGTAAAATGGAAAGGGTTTCATTGTGGCTACTCTTATAATTTGCAGCAAATGGTATGAGCAGAACTCTTATCGTTAAAATTCTAGTGAAACAATCGTGTCTCCCTTTAGGGGTACTGCAATATGCTTAAACTTATAAGTTTGTTTCAAGATGAGTCTTAATATAAACAAGGCTCTGCAGTTCTGCTTTTTCACTGCAATAGTTAGGAATCGTTCTAATTCCTAATATATTTTATTCTGCCATTTAATGTATACATGCAGAAAAATTCAAATCCCAAGGTTTGTGGAGCACATAGAAATCCCCCCACCAGAAACGCAAGCTCATTAATCAGGACAGCAATGAGATATTCTGCTACTTGGATGTATTTATATTAATAACATTTCCTAAGTGTACTTTTAAAATGCAATTTCAACTCCTTAAATAATTATACTGTATGACTTCTGACAGTACCTATGGGTTATTCTGAAATGATCATAAGTTTGGAACTCCTTCAACAGATTATATCATCTTCAATAAATTCACAGCTAAATCAAACTCCTGTACTATTTTGTTGTTAATATCTACCAAATTAAAGGCAAAGAAACGTGGGTGATAAGTGCAAAAGTTGCAAATAAAAGTGCAGGTTATGACCCAGTCCTGTGGTGATTAGGAATAGGGGACATTGATTGGCAACATACATTGCTTAGTTCTTTGACAAAAATCAGTGTTTAAGTGTTGCTATGCACTTTGTTTAGCTAAGGAGTTAATTCACTACATGGGTGGGTAAGCAATTCTGCCTTCTGTAATGACATCTAAATTATATTACAAGACAAATGGAGACATAGTGTAGCTAATGATTCAATATGGAAACAGCAGCATATATCTCCTCAACTTTAGGGAAGCTTGGTATGTAGTATGCATCATGTACTTGAACTTACCTTCCTAATGAACTTGTTCCAAGATAGATTAGTATCTATCTAGGACAAGAAACATATAAGCAGAAGTAAAAGAAAAAAGAGTACAAGGCCATGACTAGAGATGGGCTTAAATTCAAGGGAAAAGGTGATTCCAAAAATTTCTTTTATGTACTTCTATGGCATAGATATTCAGTAGTGGAATAATTCATTTTCACCAGTGTCTCATAAGACATTGATTTCTTTCCAGTATTGCTATTCAATTCATTACTGAAGAATGGGATTATCTCTCTGTTCCTTAACTGGATGATGTATTATTCACTTTATAGAGCATGAACAGAAAGTAGGTTAATACAAAACACTGTAATTGCTACAATAGGAAGTTTTTTTCTATTTATGATGAAGATCAATTTATTTTATAGCAATGCATGTACCCTCTTAAAGAGAAGTTACTGTGTTGACAAGCTGCAATAGTAAAATTTATTAGCAAGGATCTCATAGCCACTTACACTATCAAAGCCTACCTGGTGTCAACCAGAAAAAAAAATCAATGAGGAACGTTAAAGCTGTTTCAATAAGTTACATTTCATGGCAAAGGACGTATCTGATTTTTTTTTTTTCTGTTTTAAATTACTCTTGGAAACATTCTGCTTCTTTCCACAGGAGTTGAAAGAGAAAATGGACGAGCTACTGCCCCTGATTCCAGTGTTGGAGCAGTATAAAACAGATGCGAAACTCATCACACAGTTCAAGGAAGAAATTCGTAACCTGTCTTCAGTCCTCACTGGGATTCAGGAAGAAATAGGTGCCTATGATTATGAAGAGCTGCACCAGCGGGTCCTCAGCTTGGAAACCCGGCTTCGTGACTGCATGAAAAAGCTAAGTGAGTAGAGTTCTTTCGTTTGCTTAAGCCATGAGGTTCAGTTTCCATGAAGACTATGTGCTTAAATAATTTATTCAGATTACATCTCAATTGTTGTCCCCTCATTTGTATCTTCCCGCTCCCCATCCCTCCTTCTTTCACTCTATTCCTGTCCCCTAGGTCTGTGACAGAAGCGAACCTCCTCCCCACCATATGGTCACAGCCTATCAGGTCTCATCCTGGCGGCCTGGTCCCCCTTCCTCTGAGTGCCACCAGGCCTTCCCACCAAGGGGAAGTGGTCAAATAAGAGACACTAGAGTTCGTGTCAGAGTCAGTTCCTGCTCTCCACACAGCTGTGGAGAATATGCTATCCATTGGCTAGATCTGAATAGGGGTTCTAGGTTTACTGCATGCACTGACTTTGATTGGTACAGTATTTTCAGCAGACCCCCTGGGTCCAGATCCTCCAGCCTTGATGGTCTTCTTGGAGGTTTCTATTCTTGTCACACTTTTCTCCTCTCCAAACTTCTCCCAGATCCTCTACACCTTCTTGCTTACTGGACTCTGCTCTTTGTTGGACGTGGTGGTGCATGCCTTTAATCCCAGCACTAGGGAGGCAGAGGCAGGTAGATCACTGTGAGTTCGAGGCCAGCTTGGTCTACAAAGTGAGTTCAGAATAGCCAAGGCTACACAGAGAAACCCTGTCTCAAAAAAATAAAATAAAAAAAAAAAAAGACAAAACACAGACTCGAAACACACACACACATACATACACACAATTGGAAACCAAACTATATAAGAAAAAAAAACAGTGAAACATAATAAAAATACCAAATAAAACTATATGTTATAAAAAGTCTATGAATAAATTATTGAGTCCGTTTTGTCTTAGTTATCTACTCCTGGGATTGGGGCCCATCCTGAAGTGTGATTAATATGTGCAGTAAGGCTCCATTGGAGAAGACTAATTTTTCTTTTGCAAGTGTATATGAGTTTTAGGTACCTTCTTGTTCGGTGATGAAAGCCCATGTCCACATTCCCCTGCCAGTACTGGGACCCATCTGGCTTGGGCCCACGTATATTCCTTGCACGCTTTCAGAGTTGCTGTTTCATGTATGTTTATCAGTCCTGTTGCACCTTGAGGACACTGTTTATTTGGAGTCATCCATTATCCCAGCTTCTGCTTCCACCCAGCTCCTTGAGCCCTTGGAGGAGAGTTTTGATGAACACTCCCTCTTTTCGACTGGGTAATCCAATATGTCTTACTCCTTGCATATTTTCAGTTTTCGATCTCTGTGTTAGTTCCCATCTAATACAAGAAGAAGCTTATCTGATGATGTCTGAGCAGAGTAGCTCAGAATGCCACTAGGAGCCATTTATTTAATTGCTACATTCCTTTAGCATTTAATTCCTCAGTAACTAACTCCCACTCTTTGCTATCTATAACCAATCAACAATCAACTATGTAAATTTCTTGACTAAATCCTTGTCCCTCTCCATCTTGTCCACATTATTGACAAAGGAGTTTTCTGGTTACATCTGAATTACTTTGCTTTGCTAAAATTTCTTGGACGTCCTTGAATCTTAGCATTTAATTAACAGCTCATGAGATCCTTCCAGCACAGGTCTCTGTACGTCTCTACAATTCCACCATATCGTCCCTGCCCAAGCAAGCACAGAATGGGGGACACTTGGAGCTCATAATGATTTGCATCTTAAAGTATGTCAGTTGTGTTTTTCAGAAATTCACAGATAAATCATGATTCACTCAATTTTAGGAATCAGTTCTTCAGCTACTCTCTGGTGTTACTGATTTTTAAAAATAAAAAAGCCTACTTCAGTTTAAATATCCTACATATCCCTCAGCACTTTCAAAATATCCAGCTAAAAAAAAAAACCCAAACAATTCATATATAACTCCTTATACTTACAGTCTTCCAATATTGACAATTATGTTTGAATGAAAAAATGTTAATCTAAGTGAATAAAAGTTCTTCTCTCTATTTTTTCTTTCTTTCTTTGTTGTTGTTGGGTTTTTGGGAGTTGTTGTTTTTGCTGTTTGTTTGTTTATTATGTTACCTTGGCTGTCCTACTCTCCCTTTGTTGACCAGGTTGGCCTCTAACAGAGTTCCACCTGCCTCTCCCTCCCCAAGTTCTAGAATTATAGGCATGTGGCACTGTGTCAGGCTTCTTTTCTTTATTATTCTTGAAATTTTCCATGCTATCCTGAGACATATGGTCTTGATCTAATATTTTATATATATACATATATATATATAATGTATCCATATAGATATATGCACTGGATATATGATCATATAATGGTGGTATATCATATGATCTCATATAATCATGTATTACATATATCATATGTATGCTATTTACTGTCATAGATCATTTTGTTCATGTCTCTCATAGTCCACAAGGTCTGAAACAAATGTAACAAGTAAGTTTCATTAACATTCTTTTTCTTTTCTTTATTTATGTTCACCTATTTAGTTTGCACACCTGCAAATCAATCTCAGATCATTGTGTATGTAGAATTTAGCTGCACTGATGCATGTACTCCAGCTGTCAATAGACTAAATGTATCAAACGATAACATCAATATTCATGTCTATTATTTAATAAGGTGTTTGTACTTTGCTTTAGCTGAGTAGTACTTATAAAACATTGAAAATGAAGAAGTACCTTAGTATCTGTGGGGAACTGATTCCAGAACACTCACAAATACCCAAACTCACAATTGCAAATCCCCCTGTATGAAATAGTATGGTACTTAACTGTAATACATGCATCCCTTCCCATTAGCTTAATGTAATTTCTAGATTTTTTAAAAAACTCAACACAGTCCAAACGTAATATAAATATGGCTCAGAAAAAAGGACAGGAAATTAATTTATACATGCTTTCTACAGATGAAGTTGTTTTTCAAATACTTTTCATTCCTGTTTGGTTAAACTTGAAGATGTAAAACTCATGAAATTAAAGAAGAGGCTGTAGTTACACTCCTTCAGGAACAGTCTCTAATTGTCAGCAGTCATTGTCTCCTAGTCACTTATAAAGACCAGTGTTATTGGGAGGAAACAATAAATTTGGGGGATTTTCTAAAAAACAATGTGATTATCTCCTTTCCACTATGTAGGTCAATTAATCACTTAGTGAGCATCTCTGAACAGAGAAGCTTTAAAGAGAAAATCTAACTTTTAGATGTAAGGTAGTTATAGATGATTGAAGATAGATAGATAGATAGATAGATAGATAGATAGATAGATAGATAGTAGGGACATCAAGAAATAAGGGTATAGATAGATGTTAGAATCATATACAGTGGTAGGTAATAGATGGATAAATGGATATATGTGTGTAGACAGAGATAGAATAAAAATAAAGCATATAATTTCAATATGTCACTAAGCTAGTGTTTGATTAAAATATATTTGATTTATAATCCATGTTGCTAGACATTGATACAAGATGGATAAATTCAACTCTGAAAATTCTTTTAACTCCATGACCATTATTATCTTATAAAGGCCATAAGATCTTGGGATGGAGGGGAAAACGTAATTAATTAACAATAGAACCACTAACACAAAGGGTAGAGTGGGAAATACCATGAGTTCAACATCCCAAGGAATCTAAAATTACCTTACTATAATGCTCAGGCAGAGAGGGAGGGACAAGAAAGAAAAAGGGGGCAATTTACAGTCTAATGTAAGGAGCAAGAAAGCTCATTCATCAGCAGGGGCATCTTCACTCTTCACAAAACCCTCTCAATACTCATTTGATTAGCAGAGGGTAGAAATGAAATAAGGATTGAGAAAATATTGCAACAATTGTGGGTACATTTCTCTCAATTTTCTCCCCTAGTGGAGTTAGTTTTAAGTAAAATGTCACAAGGCACATCACATAAATCTGAAGATTGAAAATTAAACCAGCTTCCCTGCCTTCGAGGACCCTTCCACACAGTAAACAAGGCCCCAGGGGAATCACAAGTCCTCTAGGCTACCGAGGCAAGGTTCAGTTTATTTCCACTAAAGAATGAGAGGTTTGGAGAGAGTAGATATCAGCCAAATGCTTCCATGGCAATGCACCCTGGTGGCCTGAGTAAAATACAATGATGCCTTTTCCAAAATATTTCACTTTCTCCTCTGAGAGATTGAATAGAATAAAGTCCCCTGTGCTTAATTAAATCATATCAGATTTCTCAACATGCAGAATATAATTATGTGCATGTGAAAATTTGCCCGAGAAAGCATGGTTAAAATTCTTACACACCCCCTGAGATCACCAACAGATATTTAATGGAGATTATGACCAGGCTTTCCAGCTTGCCAGCTCCCCACCCAACCCTATTTCCTCTTGATGCTTTTATATTTTAGGGCAATGATTTGGTGCCCTCTAGTGAAAGAAGGGATGCACATTTTTACTAAATGAGCCTTTTGAGGTCAAGGTGATGAGACCTGTCTTACTATGCTATGGATGGAGAATTTGTTTCTTATAACGGAAACTGAATTTTATATGGGCCAATGGTCATTTTTATATAATCAGCAGACATTTTTTACTCCATGGTATGTGCTAGCACTTTGTAAAAGACCATCCCTCTGTAGTAAACAAGCTTGTCTTTAAGCAGGAACAGCAAGCATAACACAAAGTGTCTACTGCTTTGACAGTCAATATGCCAGCTGTTTTGCATATTTGTTTTAATCTCTGAAAGAATTCTGCATTAGGCCTTAGTATTGGTGACTTATTTAAAACACAAATTTAATAAGCATCCGTAGATGCTAAGGTTTATAACAACTTTAAGTTCAAGTCACTGTTAAGTGAAACTCAGATTCCCTCCCATGCCCACCCCACACAGGACATCTTTTATGATGTACTTGGAACAGCAGAGAAATTATTTAGGTATCTCAGAAAATGTAATTTAATGATTAAACTACCATCCATCCATCCCACCAGGCAGCTAGCTAGGCAAGTGTTGTGGTCTATTAGGAAGTATGAGAGTCACTCATTTCATTATTTACTGAAGCCCACTTCTTCCACACAATCACCTCTTCTTATTTTGCCTTCAAACATTTCCCCCAAAATGGCCCTTTCTTCATCCTCATTTTCACCACGCAAGTCCAGAGCATCATCAATCATGTTTCAGTTGGCCTCTGCAATGAACAGGCTTCTTCCTACTTGGTTTAACTGAACACAGATCTTCTCCATCCCTCTCAGTGTTTATTCTAGTCAATTCCAAGCAACCACTGGGGCAATTACAGTTGTCTTTAAAATGAGTCTAGAAATGATGTTAGTGGTATGGACACTACACGGTTCCCCTCTCCTCTTCTTTCAAGTCCTCAGTATATACCAGTCTCCGGGCCCAAGCTTTGTCCATTCTCATCTTTAAGTTCCCTTGTTGTGTCTATTTTCATACTCCTGGACATGCAATTTATTTTTTCCTGAAACACTCTCTCTACTTAACCTGAAATCCTAACATTATGTACACAAGACGTCATATCCTTCGAGCAGCCTTAAATGATTGCACCTACAAGAGTTTGCGTTCCCTTGGCATGGTTCTCTTGATCTTTTCTTCACTACCACAGAACACGAAACCTATTCACACATTTTACAGGAAATTATTCATTGCTTTTGTGGTGGTATGGCGGCGGTGGCGGCAGCGGTGGCGGCGGCGGTGGTGGTGGTGGTGGTGGTGGTGGTGTGTGTGTGTGTGTGTGTGTGTGTGTGTGTGTGTGTACCTTTATAGTAACACTGTTCATGTATTGAAAGGCCTGGACTTGCCTCGCTTTAGTTAAATCTTGGAGACACCCATAACAGTTCTCACACACATTATGGAAAAGAAATTTATGCAAAGCCTTGAGAGGATTTGATCATTAAAATAATTTGCTTTCAATTCACATAACAAATATGATGTGCAGGGATGTGTGGGTGTGGTGTGATATGTTTTCACCAGCCAAGCAGTTTTTGAGGAAACACAGATTACAAAAGCAATTCATTGGTTATCGCCTGCCTTTGTATTGTTTTCTTATTGATTTCTTTTCTTTCTACAATGACAATTTCAGTAGTTCACAGGAAAATACATAATAGTTTGCTCTTTGTACCATCCGAAGGAAAAGACACCAAAAATCTCAGAGAGTGTAGAAATTAAAACTCTGTGCTCACTGGGATAGAAAAGAAAGATTTTAATCAGAAATCTAATGTGGACACCTTTTGAGAATATGTCTCTAGATTGAAGTGAAATAATGCCATAAATAAGTCATTTAATGTTATTTACCAGAATATGCCATAAGCACCCAAAAATTCTAAGTTGTATCATAAAATGGTGTTCTCGTTTCACTCCATGCACCTAACACTGATTTTTCTAGAACTTTGAAATGAAATTATTTTATCTGGTCACCAATCAATATTATTATAAATTGAGTATTATTAATTTTCCATATGTTTATATGCTCTTAAAATGTGACTATATTTAAATCTCTTAAAGACACAATCTATATTCCCAGGAAAAAAAACCTACAAATTTTTAAATTCTCTCAGGTTTTATTTATTACACTATTGTTCATTCAGTTTTAAGTTTAAATAAACTTCTCCTTTAAGATATATTTCTAATTCATGTTTATATTTGAAATTTGTAAATATAAGAGCTGAAGTACATTCATAAACAACTAACAAGATGAAATTGTGTTTTCTTAAGAGATATGAGTTATTAAACACACATGTAATTGTTGTTATTCTCATCAGAGATTTATTGTAGCTACCCTAATCATTTCCCCTAGCAGCATAATAGACAAGTCTGGATATAAAGATAAACTCTAAGTAATATAAGTAGACTTTATATGGCTTCAAAAAGTATGATAGAAATAAGTTTTTATAAGAGTTTTAATAGACTGTGATATCAAACCATATGTGTTTCTTACTACATTAGTTCTTCACTGGTCTTAAGAACAAAAATAATTTTTATATCCATAAATATATTCTCTGCTGTAGCTACGTCATATGTGTGGGTTTAGCCTGAGAATCTAAAGCTAAAAGATCTTAGATAAAACTACAACAAAGCACATTCATATGGGAAGAAATTAGAAAGGAGAGCAGATGTGTTTTATGCATCAGTAATCCCAATGACTTCTTCAGACCACATCCTAAGTCATACCTTTTTCTCAACTAATGATTGACAATGGTGTGGTAACTGATAATAGAAAGATGAATGCATAAACGTCACCAGAGAAATAAAACAGCCATATTCCTCAATAGCCTATTCAACGTACTTTTATGAATATATAGAATGTTATCAATGCTGATATTTCCATGGGTCTCACTGCACACTGACGAGAATAATAGAAAAAAAAAATCAGTGAAGCAAGACTTCACATCCCCTCTGTTGCCGTGCACGTTATGGGAACATTTGTCTTCCAGGCATGTTGGGAAAATTATCTTTCCCGACTAGGTTCCCTTGTCCTCTAGAAAATGGAAGTAAAGTGAGAAAGACAATGATTCATTTGAACAGAAGCTAGTTTGGGAAAGTCATGAAACATAAATGACTGTTATCATTTTGTTTTATTTTCCATTGTCCCTATTCTTTTAGACTGTGAAGATGCTTATGTTTCTTGACACCAAAGCCCACAGAATTATAACTGGGAAATCAGCCAGTTTCATAAACTCCTGCCGATTTAATTCTACTGACTTCATTTGACAAGATAAATTTTAGCCTAGGAAATCAATGACCAATTTAAAGGAAGTTTCTCCTGGGAAGTAATCAACACAGAGAGAGAGAGAGAGCTCTGCCCATGCTGCTTGCTTCCCGGGGATGTCATCTGACCAGAACTCTATGGCCATGACTAGGTGACGACTGCATGGCCACCACGCTGTCTTGTTATTTATTTAGTTTCTGGGGGTTGGATGGACTGTAACCACAGATACCTCTTTCTTCCCATCATAATATAAAATCTTCTTAACCCTGAATCAGTCCAATGTGCCCCCTTAGCTAAAATAATGAGATGTCTGACTTTAGAACGTCCTCTCCAGAGAGTAAGTACATTATCCATCATTAGTGACTTCAGCATGTGACCTGTATGAGAAAGCCGACTTGATAATGTCTGTCTGCCTTAGTGTCTTAAGTACAGAAGCAGAGTCTTTGTTTCTGTGTTTCATTTTAATTAATGCACGTGCAAATCAAAGGGTAAATGGAGGCATGAATACTCATAGGTGCTAAGTAAATTCAATTGATATCTACTTGGCGATTTCATTACGAATTTTTAAAACTTCCATTACTCCCTCTCTACCTCACTTTAGCAAATGACAGAAGAGATATAATTCCTATGATCTCATGTTCCCTTGCCCTCCCTCCCCTTTTCTTTTTTCCTAAAAAGGTGTGTCTGTTCCCACCATTTGCTTTATAATGTTTCTCAGATCAACTCCCATTCAACTTATGATTCATCATTTTCTCGATGTTGCATGATCACTAATGATTTCTTTGCCCTAAATAACATAGCAGTTTCTTTGAAAGTATTATGTTAATCATAAAGATAGTATTCTCCATAGGTTAGTACCATAGTCTTCTGAAGAACTGTTTTCCTTGGTCCAATTGTGGCTTGCTAAATAAAAATATCTTCTTCCTAGAACTTAGAGCAACAATGAACCCACATTTTAATTCTTCACTTCCTTCTACTTGTTTTCTGTTTATTCCTAACAGGGGGCTTTGTTCTATACTGAGTCAATTGTACAGAAAGTATAATATATGAAAAGAAAGAGAAAACTATTGTTTTATTTTTTAACATAGCTTATAGGGGAAATCTTCACTTTACCGACCTTGAAAAACACTGAAATCTGCAAGTAGGTGTTTCCAAACCATATACACATGTTGCTTTCAACAGTTACAATTGATTTTTTTCTAGATGGGTGCTTTAACAAACAAATAGCAACACACACACACACACACACACACACACACACACACATACACACACACATACTTTCTGGGACAGGGGCATGGAGGAGTATATAATATAAGACTATAAAGCTATACATTTGGCTCAGCTTGAAAAACAAAGCAAAACAAACAAAACCTGAATTATGAGAAGACCAAGATACAGTAAGATTGTTTATATGGGTTTCTTAAAGATATTTTAAACAGGTTGAACACAGAGTAGAAAAACAGATTGAGTGCATAATTTTAAAGGTCTCAATGCATGTTATTAACTCAGATGCAAGACTGGAAAAAGTTTATTTTTTGAAGGCAAGAAGTAATTCCAAAAAAAGCTACTCCCACAGTTAGGAGATCATAATACACTTTTCCATACTCTCACCAGCTCCTGTATCAAATCCTACACAACTTAAAACCAACTTCACTGGAGTCTCAATGCAGTTTTTCTCTTCTTCTTCCTAGTCTCTTTATCTGAATATATGGCATTAAACTCTGTCCAAGAGAGCAAGCCTCACATTTGCATGTTATACTAGATCATGCTTAATTTATTTTAGCATCACATCTATTCCAAAATCTGTTCCTATAGACTTTATCTTTATATTCAGACATCCAAATATACCCAGTTTCCCCTCTCTATGATTGCTTTATAGGCCTCACCCAGACAGTGCAATAACCCATAGAGAATGTTTCCCTACTCTTTACTTCTGCTATTTACTGTCCATACAGTAGAAAAAGATTTCTTTTAAAATTGCAGTTCATAACTATTTTGATTTTCTAATGTCCCTTTTTAAATTTCTCCAATTTTTAGATCATAGAACACATGCAATAAATAGTTAATGTGTCTAAAGTATCTGTCTGTGTACCAAATACTATTCTAAACACTTAATATATCTTCCTTATTTAATATTTTTAACTGTAATGTGAGCTATTTGATTACCTCTGTCACCCATGAGACATCAAGAGGTTAAAAAATTGCTCAAGCTTCAAGATCTACGATCGTATCTTCTATGAGCATATACAGGGGAGGAGGTCTCCCTCAGTCACATTCACAGGGGAGGGGAGTAAGGGGAAAATGGAAGGGAGGGAGGAATGGGAGGATACAACAGATGGGACAACACTTTAGATGTAGTATGAATAAATTAATAAAGTATGTTTAAAAAGTATAAATAAAATAAAAAATAAACATCATAACAGAAAAAAATTGCTCAAGTTCCATAAAGAGTAAGGTTACAATCCAGATCTAAATCCAGGTGGTCCCAGTAACCCACCACCCCCTACACACCATTTTAAAATGCTACCTGTTCCACCTGACCTTCTAAAGGTTTAAACCACTAAATGGCTAATATGCTAACCTAAAGTCCTAAGTAGATTTTCCCTTAATCTGTGAGTCAGTAGGTGACTCCTTGTCAATTACATCTCAAATTAAACATCAAGCTAGATATCTTTCATACCTTAGTGGAGTTTAAAATTTTGAATGCATGCACTTATTTGAGATTTGAGATTAGGAGACTTAAAAGACACATGAAATTTTAGCTATACTTTACTTCATGCGTGCCTCATAAATTAATACTACAACATTAGTTTCCTCAAGAAATGTGCCTCCAGATGAAAATTTATAATGGACTGAGGTCAAACAAGGGAAGACAGTGTCAAAACTTGAACATTATGAGTCACTACAAAGATGGGAAACAGTGAGTGGATGCTGAACATGCAGGTTAATGATAAAGAGACCATAATGCAGAAATGAACCAGAAGACAAAGAATAAATTTTATGAGTGTCCATGGATCGCTTTTGGTCAAAGAATTGATTTGAGATATCTGTTTGAAGCTACAGTTCACAAATGTTGATTTACATATATTGAAAACAATTTGAATATAACCAAAGTGTCTAAGAAAAAATACAGTAGTGAAAATTTCAAAATTAATCTGATTTTCTTATGTAACAGAGAATGAATTTTTTTTCCAAATGAGCATTTATTAAACTAGTAAGAGTGGATTCTAGGTGTGCTCTTCATTAAAGGCCAAAAAGTGATCAAACAGACAATATAATTCCTGTTAAAAGACATGAGCAGGGGCTGGGAGCTGGCCCTGGTGGTTCAGATAAAGGAAAGCCTACTAGCTAACTAGCTCAGCTACCACCCAAGCCCAGATCTAGGCCTCTGAATTGGCCCACCCCCAAATCTACATCATCTACGAACGGTTGAGATGCTTGAAAGGGTCAGTCCTGCTGTTCCAAAGCTGGAGGATCTCCGTGACAGGGAACAACAAACTGATAACTAGCAAGAGTCTGAATGAGGATCCAATATTGATGGCGTCACAGAAGCCAGAGCTCTTGAAATAGACCAATGACTTATTACAATGAACATTTGCAAGTGAAAAGGACAAAGAGATATACAGTGAGACACACTATAACATAATACAGCTTCCACAATGAGATGTGTTTTATGCTTTTTTGGGGTGTGTGTGTATGTGTGCGTGCATGTGTGTGTGTGTATGTGTGTTATTTTTAGGGGAGTTTGCAAAGACAAAAGGTGGATATGAGGGGATGGGGAAATGAATGGGACTGGGGTGCATGATGTGAAACCAGAAAGAAGCAATAAAAAGTAAAAAATAAAAAAAAAAGAGAGAGACACGTGCAAGAGTACACAATAAGAATTGGCCATAAAAATAATTATAAAAACTTATGTGTGGGATTACACTGTCATAACTCATTAAAAATATAACTCTATTCAGCTTACCTTCTTTGTAATTTTTCAAATTTTAATTAAAATACAAATTACATTATTCCCTCTTTCCTCCTGCCTACCCCTCTCATGTATTTCTAGGAAATACAATCCACAGTAGACTTCCCAGTCCTCTGGATCTTACAATCTTTCCATGTCTTTCTCAAGATGTGCCTTGAGCCCTAGGTGAAGGAATTTTTTTATAGTTGTATCCGCTGGGTCTGAACACCCTGCGGTCAGTTGTTATCTGCATTTTAGTCAATTATAAATTTCTGGCTTTGTTTTATTTTTCCTGAGACGAGGTTTCTCTATGTAGTCTTGGCTGTTCTGGATTCACTTTGTAGACCAGGTTGCCCTTGAACTCACAGAGATTCTCTTGCCTCTGCATTCCAAGGATGTAATGGTCTCTTTATGCTGCCAAAAGTTGCTTCCCTGATGAGCAGTGAAAGCTGTGCTTAATTGTGCCTATATGGAGAAGTGTTTTGAAAGCAGTTAGTAATTAAGCTGGTGTAGGAAAGTAGAACTGGTAAATTCTACTGTAAAGTCTATAATCTCCTTAGCCTTGGGTATTGGCTGGGTTTCTCATACCAGATACGGTTTCCTTCCATTTGCGTATTCCCTACTCCAATAGAGTAGGGTCTGCATTGAATTAGAGGGTTGCAGGTTACCAACAGATGTGCCCAGTTAGGAACACCTTACCATGCTAATCATTGTGATTCATAGATAGCAGCTGGTCAAGACGATTGATTGCTTCTCTCCATTGGCATTTTGCATGGCTCTTCTGAGACTATGGAAATAGTTCCAGGGAAGAGGTTTTCAGGCCACAGTCAGTTCAAATATTCCTAATCCTGTGGTCAACCTACATGCCAGCTTCAGCAATAGGAACTTACTTTCAACCTCTAGGAGGCAACCGAAGAAAACAATGGTACCCTGTATCACTTTGAGAAGCTCTTGGGGGCCCCTGGCCAAGAGCTCAAAATCTGGGTTCTCATGCCTCATACTGGGTTTTTGCTAGATGTGCCATAAGCTATATGTATGTGTATGCACTTCTGTATATTATATGTAAATTTAATTAATATAAAATACTAAGACTGCATAAGTCTTAGCATATCCTCCCTCTCTTTATGTTCTTCCCAATTTTCCATTTTTAAAAATTAATATATTTGTCATTATAAAAAATATATGCATAAATATTATATTGCTTAGTATTCTCATTTTTTGAACTTTATATAGGTAAAGACAGAAAACTTGCTAAGTCAACTGTAAAATGGAGCTGAAAGTTTAAAACATTCTATTTTAGTCTAAGCCTCACAGGACTCAAAACATTAAAATGCAGGCAATTCACAAGTTTAATTTTTTTTCAGCCTGTGACCCTTTCTCTTTTATATCCATTTCTTAGCTATTCACGGCACATAAAACCTGGGAATGAACTTTCAATAGGCAATGAATAAATCCGTTTTTTAACTTTTCAAATTTAGTGGCTATGAGGTTTTTGTACCCACTTTAACATTTAAAAGCACAATTTACATATTATATGCAATTGGCAAAAATAATATGCTTAAATTTTTAAAGGACTTGGAATGGAGAACAACAAACTCTTTCAGTTTTTGTCTCCAGAGTCCAACACATTTAACAGTTCAATTTTAGGGCATTAGATTGGTCAATCCTCAGTTTGAATAATACATTTATTTTCTGCTTTAAAAATCAATCATAGACATTATTTAATGAGTTCCTGCTCTGTTATCTAAAAATTTAGATAACAGCTCCTACATGAGTTTCTTTTTAAAAAAAATAAATAAATAAATCTACATAGTATGTTTTTATGACAAATCACAGATATTGATCAAAATCAAACTACTTGTGCTTTTAAAATACCGATTCTTTCAATCTTCATTGAGAAAATATTTTATAATTTTATTTTTTAAAGATGGAGACTGTCACTCTCCTATACTCCATCTACTCTCATAATTACATTTCTTAACAAGAAGAACTTTAAATATTTCTGCTGTTTCTAGATAAATCTTGTCTTTCCTAAAATCAGAGAGAAAAAAGAGTACCAATAAAGTAATCTGGTCATAATCTGATGGTTTTTAGTTTAATTGTTAATGGTTACAAATATTATGATCATGTTATATTGTTCAATAGAAGCTAAGTGATAGATTTAGAAATAATTTCTTTCTCTCTAAACATAGTGCCACAATATCTGTGTCATTCAAGGGAATCTCCCTTAATATTTATCACCAAGCTACATGGGATGTTGCGCACCCTTAATTCCAACACTGGGGAGAAAGAGGCATGGGGATCTCAGTGAGTTTAAGGTCAGCTTGATCTACATAGTGAATTCCAGGCCAGGCTGAGCTACATAGTGAGATAGTCTTAAAATAATTAAAATTAAGTGATTGTCTTCACCTATGTTTAAATCATGAAACTCCTCGAGCTCCACCCCAAAGTTTGTCTGTGTGTTTGTGAGTCTCAGCATCTGCTTTGATCCCCTGTTGCGTATAGACTTTCAGAGGACTTCTATAGTAGGCTCCTGTCTTGTTCCTTCTCTTCTGTTTCCAGTACCTACTCTACTTCTGAATGATAATTAAGCATCCTCCCTTGGGTCCTCCTTGTTATTTAGCTCTTTTAGGTCTATGTGTTGTAGTGTGGTTATCCTGTATTATTTGGGTAATATCCACTTATAAGTGAGTATATACCATGCATGTTTTTCTGGGTCTGGGTTACCTCAGTCAGGGTGATCGTTTCTAATTCCATCTATCCACCGGAAAATTATGGAAGGATTAGGCATTAAAGGACCTGGAGGAGCTCCACAAGGAGACCAATGGAGCCAACAAATCTGCGTGGGGGATGGGGACAGGGGTGCTGCAGAGACTGATGCACCAACGAAGAACTATTTATGGTGAGGGCATATATGCTCTGCTCAGATGTAGTAGATAGGCACAGTTTCCTTATGGGCCCCATAATGTGGGTAGTAGGGTCTACTTCTGACATGTACTCTGGTGCCCAGGCCACAGAGGAAGAGGATACAAGCAGTCCAGATGAGACTTGATAGGCTGAGGTCAGATGATAAGGGATGAGGCTGTCCCCTTTCTGAGCACTAGGGGAGGGGCGAGAGGGGATGACGGAGGGCAGAACTGGGAATTGACTGGCAAGGAGGCTACAGTCAGTATGTAAAGTGAACAAAATTTTTAAAAATATAAATAGAAAAAATGTTTAAATCAGGTTAAACATCACATATCTGTAAAAATATGTATCACTTCCACGGGGGATCTATCAGTTTCTGTTTCCAAAACGTCATTGAGAGACCTTCTTTTTAGAGCTTTCTATTTCGGAAGATTTCTCAAAGTCTCCTGTACAATTCTCATTATACAAGGGGCTCTTGTTTTACTGGTCTCGCATTTGCCTCTGCTGTTACTAACTTATTCACTGCAATACACCCTCATATACTTTCTTAAGAATATTCTACAGCAAATAATCACATCAGAAAAGGTCCTGGATTTTCTTAAAAACAATGGCATATGTCCTTACTGCATTCCGGTACCCAAAGTGGTGCTGAAAAGCTTGACTCTTACTTGTTTCCGTTTAAGTACCTACAATGTCTAGAAAAATTTCAGCTTCTCTTTGTTGTTAACCACTCACAGACATTTTTCACAGGCTCTTCTCCACCTAATTTGAATGAATTCTTCTACTCTTTTTGTGCCTCTTCTTATTCCAGAAACCTTCTTAAACCCTTGAACCAATGTCTTCATCACCTCCCCTCCTTTTTTCCCAATGTAACCGTTTTTCAGTTTAAAGAAAATATTTAAATCTTCCATCTCTTTTTGTAATATGTATTCATAGTTTTCTTTTCTAAAAATAGTTTTTTTTAAATGTTATTCTTTCGCTGTCCAAACGCAGAGTGCGAAAGTGTATAAAGGAGGAAGGGGCTTGTCTACTCTCCGGATTCTCTTTTTAACAGAACACTGTCGTAATATCTAATTGTTTTTATCACAACTTTTAAAGCTATCTGTGCTTTTCACTACCTTTACAATTGTAAGCAACGATCCTCTTGACCACTTTAGTATTTAAGTGGAACTTGACACTTCTTTCAGTAGGTAATAGGCAGAGAAGGTATATTGTTAAGCAAGAAGGGCCTGTGCTGAGTGTCCAATACTGACAATATCCACATTAGTTCTTTTAGGGTAACTAGCACACAGTTTTGGAGCCCTACTTCTAGGGAAGCAAATGGGATCAATGGCTCTTAACCCGCTTTCAGTTCCATAGACCACTCCACATGTCCTTTCTCCATGCTTTCTGACTCCATAGCTCACTTCTTCAAGGCAATGTCTCCTCCTCTTCAATCATCATTTCTTCTGCAAAAGCTGGCACATCTTAGTTTGGATCTTTCATGACAACTCTCTGTCTTCTGTGCCTTTGAAAAAATTATTTAAACTTCTCTTCAAGTAATTCTTTGTATTCTTGTCCTTGTCTTTGAGGCTTAGAACATATTTTATTGCTAACTTGTTCACTGTAATTTTGTTGAAATCAGAAAATAGAGAAGATAAAATCATATATTAATCTGTCATTTTAAAGCCAGAATCATTTTTCATCTTTCAGGAAAAAAATATATTTTTCTGTGGTTCAATTGGAAGGGGGATATCTCTTCATTTTAATCTATGTACACTGGAAATTTTTGTGTTCTTCTCATCTGCTTATTTATACATGTTTGTGTGTGGCATCATTAAATGTCCCTTTCAAATATGGTATATTCATGTAATTTGTTCAACTAGGTCCATTCAAAATACGTTAACATTTCTCTAATTCATATTGGTTCTACTTTGCTCATATATTTTCATGTGTTTATAACAAGTTGAACCACCTTATTCCAAATAGGTTTAACACAAACTATGGATATATAGAGACCTATGGCATGGAGTCTCATGAATCACTAGCCTAGTCTTGATAAACTGGGTCTCTGGAATCTGTAAAATGATTTAAAGAAATTTGTAAAATATACACAGATGACATCACATGTAATTCATTTCAAAGAAAATAGAAAATGATTTCAATTCATGTATCATGAAATATTAGGGATTACAGAATGTGTAGTTACTGTTGCATTAACAAAGTAAAATATGCTCCCATTCATCATCTTCCTAACTATGCAGCTTGGTATACTGCCAATTACAAATTATTCCTACGAGGAAGATATAGAAGGAAATATGAGCCAAAACAAGCTCTAGCTAGATTGCTTTGCCCATGATTTGCCTTGAACATGTCTTCTTTTCTTCCAAACATAGAGGCGCCAGCAGCGATGATCTATACATTTATCAATTTTTATACTAGGCAGAGGAAAGTAAATATATGAAATAAGACCTAGAAAAAAATAGAAAGAAAAATTAGAACGGACAATAAGCTTATTTCTTTGTTAGACCAAAGGCAAATGCTTCTACGTAAATTGTTTTTAAAAATGTATAAGACAGATTACTTCTAAATTCCACTAATTAAAAATCTACAAAAGTGGTTTGTCCTTTGCTTTTGACAGCTATGAAATCTCAGCTATTCTTAAGACCTATTCACAGACAAAGTGACCTCATATATGCATAAAATATTATTATATGTATGTATACACTCTTACTTTTTAGTGAAAATCATGTTGGTCATTGTTGGGTTTCTGAAACTTCCATTCCATGTTTTCTTGGAATCTGTGGATCTCACATTCTAAGATTTTGTTTTCTGCATATTCATGATTGCTCTATCAATATCCCCCCAGCAGCAACTCTATGCCTTTCAGGAACTCTGAGTTATATTATATAAAGATATATTTAAATGGACATGTTTTTTTAATCAACCAAGCTGAAAATCAGCCTTTGTTTGGAGTTCTGCCTAGGTTGTATACTTTCTATAACCATAGAACATAAGAGAAGGGGAAATATAAAGGTAGCTGATAATCAAACTCACAGGCCTCATAGCAGTGGGAATGGGTATGTTTTTGTTTTTTTGTTTTGTTTTGTTTTTCTACTCTTGAGACTTTTTTCCCCCTACTGGATTGACTTTTCCAGCCTAGATATGAGGACATTTGCTTAGTCTTATTGTATCCTCTTTCATTTGATTGTTGTTTCTTAGAGGCCTGCTCTTTTCTGAAGGGAAAGGGAGAAATAATGGATCTAAAGATGATGGGGAGGTGGAGGGAGTGGGAGGCATGGAGGGAGAGGAAACTGTGGTCAGGCTGTATTGTATGAGAGAAGAATATATTTTTCAATAAAAATAATACTTTATTTTTATTATGCTTTACATTTAAAGCACTGAAATGGCACACCATGACCCTTCTTAGGGGTTAAAAACATTATAACCAATATGGTATTCATTCACTCAGAATGTGATATTTAATTTTATGGATTTATTTCTATTTACATCTCTCCCTTTGCTTTCATCTTAGTTTGTGTACTGGACTCATTAACTGCGTTCAACCAACATGTTTATGCTCCTCTAATTTCAGCATGTGGTAAATTGATGAAAATCACGGGCCCTATCACAGTCAAGACATCTGGAACTCGATTTGGTGCTTGGATGACGGATCCTTTAGCATCTGAAAAGAACAACAGAGTATGTTGCTTCCACAAATACTTTTGCTTTTAATTAGGTTTCCTTTATACTGTTTTCTCCCATGCTTTCTCTTTCTTCATAATATAGGTTCTGATGTAAAGAGTATTGTTTCATGATATTTTCCAACTAGAACTGCTATGTCTAAGGTTGTAGCAAACTTATGTTAGTAATATGTTCCTCTTAAAATTCTTTAGTGTAGTCTAGCATAATTGCCACTGAGTTTCATCTTGTTTTATGCTTGAAATGTAAATATGAGCATAAAAAATTTCATGAATATTCCACAAGAAATACGATCGTTAGATTTTTGAAAACCCTAAACAGTAAGTATGGAACCAATTCATTATATAAGCCAATATATTTCTATAAGTTCAACTGAAACTAGTGAGGGTGCTTTTATAGGTTGACAACACCTTTATTATGTGATTAAATATAGTAGGAACGACTCCAGTTCTACTTATTAGTGAATTATGAAATAAAACTCTTAATAGTCCTACCCAAATGAGATTTGTTATTAAATTAATGCAATGGTTTCACTAAAACCTACTAGATAATCCAATGAATAACAATTACTAGAAGGTCCCATGGAAATTACAAAGTAAATATAAGCTGAGCATGCAAAATAAAATTGATGGGCAAAGGGCAGGATAAAGATAAAGCCTTACAGTTGTTATTAATCATGTTGATATGTCAGGAAATGTGCTTTGCAGTAACATGTGCTGGTTCTATTTAGAAATAGGTACACATTAGACAGAACATATATACAAAGCAAATTCAGCTAATTCCACTACAAATATCTTTTCCTAAAAAAGTTTAAATGTATCTGTGTGTGCTTGTATGTCAACATACATATGCATGTCAGATGACCCTGTGATTCTTGATTTCCACCAATCGAGTCTTGGGGATGGAACTCAGCTCTTGGTAGCCAGCACATTTATCTACTAAGCCATTTTGCAGGAACTACATACAATGTCTTTACAGAGGCCTGAAGTGCCATCACATTTCAGTGAGTCAGCAGTAAAAATAATTTACAACCAGAACTTTAAACTTTGACTGTAACTGTATTTTGGAATTGTCATAAAGCCCAGCTTTTAATCACTCCATTTCTCTCTCTCTCTCTCTCTCTCTCTCTCTCTCTCTCTCTCTCTCTCTCTCTCTCTCTCTCTTCTCCCTTATTTTCAGGTCTGGTACATGGACAGTTATACTAACAACAAGATAGTTCGTGAATACAAGTCCATTGCAGACTTTGTCAGTGGAGCTGAATCAAGGACATACAACCTCCCTTTCAAGTGGGCAGGAACTAACCATGTTGTCTACAATGGCTCACTCTATTTTAACAAGTATCAGAGTAATATCATCATCAAGTACAGCTTTGATTTAGGGAGAGTGCTAGCCCAAAGAAGCCTAGAGTATGCTGGTTTTCACAATGTGTACCCCTACACGTGGGGTGGATTCTCTGACATTGACCTAATGGCTGATGAAATCGGGCTGTGGGCTATATACGCAACTAACCAGAATGCAGGCAATATTGTCATCAGCCAGCTTAATCAAGACACCCTGGAGGTGATGAAGAGCTGGAGCACTGGCTATCCCAAGAGAAGTGCAGGAGAATCCTTCATGATCTGTGGGACTCTGTATGTCACCAACTCCCACTTAACTGGAGCCAAAGTATATTATTCCTATTCCACAAAAACTTCCACATACGAGTACACGGACATCCCTTTCCACAACCAATACTTTCACATATCCATGCTTGACTACAACGCAAGAGATAAAGCTCTTTATGCCTGGAACAACGGCCACCAGGTCCTGTTCAATGTCACCCTGTTCCACATCATTAAGACAGAAGATGACACATAGGCATTTCTTTTCATCTATCCACCCTGTCATTTATGATAAACTCTATAGGACCCTGTCTGTGTTATCTTTCTCCTTGATTGACTTGCTAACATTTCTCCAAAGCAAAGAATTTTATTGTGTATTTGGAGTTTCAAAAAAAGGATTTGTCTAAGTTAATGTGTCGGAAACACATCTTAACTCCTAAATTTACAGGGCCTATTATGCCCTTGTCATGCAAAGTACTAAAAAGAGTTTAAGAGTCTAGAGTCATAGTTTTACAAAAGATTAATGATCTGCCTTGAATTAGAATCAGATTAATGGTGGCTTAAATGCATGAATGTCTTCTCTTTTTAACTGTCATTTTTTTACTGTCTCTTGCTCTACATTAAGAAATATTTTCATAGGAATTAAGGAAAAAGAAAAGCACTTTCTCCCTATTTATTTCTACAAAAAGATTTAAAGATTTTATTTATATGGAAAATAATACCAATCATGTTGCTGTTACCACATTCTCTGATGCGGTGCTGTGCAGTCATTTCTAAATCTCTTGCTGACATTTTCTTGGCAATTCATTTTTTTATCATTGTAATCACCATCAAACAATTGTATTCCTTCACTTCTGTGAAAGTAATATTTTTTATAAAGTGCATTAAAATTATAATCTCAGTAATTATTCAAGTCATTTTTCAAGGGTGGTCAAGAAAGATTTTCTTGGCTTACCCCTTCACATAAGCACTATAAACTTTAAAAATATCAAACCAGGCATCCTACACAGAATCTGTCTTCTATCTCAAGTTCATTCCACCATTGGCTCTGAATTTGAACACCAACTCAATGTAGTGATACCCTGTTTCCTTGAAGTATCCCACATGATTGTTTGTAAAATACGTAGCCTTGTTATAAAGACTGAATTTGATTGTATTCATTTATTAGTAGTAGCATTATTATCACACATATATTAGAATTTTAACAAACAAACAACATTCAATAATGCCATTTCTTTTATGATATGAAGCACATGAAGATTTTTAAGGAAAGAAAGTTTATGTGATGTTTTTTATGTTAGAATTATGAACCATGGAGAGTTATTATCAAACTTGTACAAAAGAAACTGATTAAAAGAATTGTGAGTTGTCTTTGGTTTCAACTGTATAAATAATCAATTCAGAAAATGTAAAGGGAATGCAATCCTTTGATACCTTGCCTCACAGTGTGTGCAAAATTGAAGATCCTAAAAATCAAAACTTGAATAATATTTATGTTACTAATTCCACAGAACATATAATTAACAAATAGTGAACATACCAATGAATTTAGAAGTAATTTTTCTATGTTAAAAAGAATTCCCCTAAGGCGATTTTATGGAAACTATGAGGGGTGTATTTAAAAATTTTAAAGATACGTTCTAAAATAAATAATATATAACTTAAATTATAAATTTTTGTCTCATATATGTATACAACCTTATTTTAAAAATAAGCATATGATAATGCAGACACAGCACTCTATAAAAGATACTGCTATTTAGAGTAATTCATTTAAATTCTGCAAGTGAAAAGTCATTCTCAAATATCATCTCATCAAAATTGAAGAATCTAATTACTTTAATCTTGAAACTCAAGGTGGAATGAGAAGCTGTTCTTTATCAACAAAAGTTAAGCATGATATAATGGGAACCCTGCATCTTTTTATAATGGTGTCTTCTCTCCCCGTGAGTTCACATGAGCTACAGTCTACAAATAAGAGTTGGGACATTTAGGAGATTCATTTGCCATACTATGCGTATCACAGAAGCAAACAGTTCATACTTTGTATAGCAATTTGTCTAAGGTTAAAAAAACCATGTCAGTTTTAGAAATGAATCCGTTTTCAGGTAGACAGACTCTAATAGGAACAATTTCTGTTTTTAAGGCATATTATGTGGTAACACGTACATTCAAAATGTGGATGATCATGGCTTATTTGTGAAGTGTGCATCTTGTACAGAGCCTTGTAGTTTTCTATGTATGGTTTCATTACCCTGTCGAATTTATAATGTATGTGTTGGTAGAGCAAGCGAAGATTATCTTGTCACTAGAAGTGGGGTATCATGAGCTTAAAAATATGACTTGCATTAAACATTTGCAGCTTATGAACAATTTTCTGAATAAATTATGTTCAGTTTTGTGCCTGAAATAAATAAGAACTTAATCACTGTTTTCTTTTTAATCTGCAGCAAATAAAGTAATTTTATGATGAAAATAATGAGTATTTCAAAATCATCCATAGATTCTAGGCAGCGCAGAAGTCTAAACTCAGAAAAGTCATCATCCAAAGTGAACTATATAACTGGTATTTCTAAGTTAATAGTATCATTAAAGTTCTTCCATATCACTCAAATAATATGTCCGTGGTCGGGTTGTGTTGGTGTATTATTTGAATTAGTAGAACTTGAATCACAAGGCTTATTGTATATATCTAACTTTACATCTACAAGTTCAGAAAATGGAAATCTTCCAGGGCATTAACACTGTCTAAAAATAAAAGAGAAAGAAATTGCAGATGCAGTCTATGCAGTGAATATGAGTGATTAGTGAAGTTTTATCACAAATTCAAAAGCAAACTGCTATCTGCATTGTAGCCTCACTTCTTTGTAATTGACAACATGCTCAGTGATGAAAACGTCAGAAAATATTAATTTCTTATTGATGTTTACTCTTAGTTTTAAGAAAAATCACAACTGTGTCTTCTTTTTTGAAAGTCACTGTCGAATTCCCAAGTAGAACCTTTACAGTCAGGATGACTACTCCAGAAATATAACCATATAAAATTGCAAATGTATTATCATCAAAATAAAGGTTTTTCTTTAGTGAATGAGTTTCACATTAATGATTCTAAAGCTTGAAACTTCTAAAAGAAAAGTGTTTTGATTTTGAAGTACCACTAATCCTTAACTCTCAGATCGCCAACTGTTTGCTTTGAAAATGTGATGTAAGAAAATATTTTGGAAAAAAATATCTTCAACTTAAGACAATTATGAAAAATATAGCCGTCATAGACTTTCAAGAGGCCAACCTTTATAGAAACAGGATATTTTAAAAAGCAGAATCAAAAGCTGCATCTTGCCAAAGAAGTCATATATCCTTTATCAAACCTACAAATTGAGTCTGTGTGATGTTATCAAGCAACACTTAGTCTTAAAGTCAGCGTCTCCACCATTTCATGTACAGACCATAAGAAATTCTATATATTAAAGTGTTGTACTAGTACCAGACATGGGGCATTTGAATTAAGCACAGATTACATGAAATCTCAATTGATAACCTCTTACAGCTAGGTTGATAGCTTCTAAAAAGCACGGATTCAATCAGGTATAGTGGCACTCATCTTTAATCTCAGCACTCAGGAGGCAGAGACAGGCACACCTCTGTGATTCAAGTCTAGCCTGGTCTACAGAGTGAGTGCCCATAAAGCCAAAGCTCCGTAGTACAACCCCGTTGCAAAAACAGAGAAGACAAACAACAAGCATTCTTCAGTTCAGTAAACTGTATCTTTACTGAAATAAAGATGTTTGGGCTTATAAAATTTAATTTAACTTATCATAAAATAGTGAGCTAATATTTTCTAATTAACATTATCTATAGTGAATATTTGGAGTTGAATAAAATCTAACCTTTTCAGTGGTTGAATGATACTAGAAAAATACAATTTAAAATATCAATGTTTAGAGGCTAGAGAGATGGCTCAACAGCTAAAAGCACTTACTGTCCTTGCATAGTGCTTAGTTCTGTGTACCCAGTTTGATCGCTCACACACTCCTATAACTCGAGCTCTAGAGAATCTGACATCTTTGGCCTCCATGGGGACCTGCACTGCACTCTCCTGCTCATATCCACACACAAGCATAGACATATAATTTTTGAAATTAATTTCTAGAAGAAAAAATTACCTCATTACAATCTTTACATTATTTGTCTAGTGAATTTTTTTAATTTTTTTATTAATTTATTCTTGTTACATCTCAATGTTTATCCCATCCCTTGTATCCTCCCATTCTTCCCTCCCTCCCATTTTCCCATCATTCCCCTCCCCTATGACTGTTCCTGAGGGGGATTACCTCCCCCTGTATATGCTCATAGGGTACCAAGTCTCTTCTTGGCAGCCTGCTGTCCTTCCTCTTAGTGCCACCAGGTCTCCCCTCCAGGGCACATAGTCAAATGTGAGGCACCAGAGTACGTGAGAAAGTCATATCCCACTCTCCACTCAACTGTGGAGAATGTTCTGACCATTGGCTAGATGTGGGTAGGGAATTGTAAGTTTGATTTATGAAACTCTTAATAAAGAATAGAATATTGTTGGTCATGCAATTTAGCCAAAAGAAAATTTCTCTTTCAAACTTAACAAACCCAGATGATTTATTTACCACACATGTTGAATTTATGCTACGTAGTCTGACTTGATATGTGGCATCAACCTTAGAGATATTTCATTTTATTTAGATTCAACTATGCCTCCAAACTGACCAACTAGGTTACAGAAAACGTGTTTTCTTTGATGACTTGTTCATCAGTGATAGATACATTCCACAAATATTCAGTGATATTAAGCAAGGCCTGAAAACAACATGAAATCATGGAATAATATTTCATCAAGAATGCATGTTAATTGAAATAGGTATAGACAGCTTATGATTTAATTGTTCCCAATCAGAGACATGAAGTAGCACATTTCCTATGGAGGAGTTTAGAGAGGTATCTCAATACTGTGAAAAGGTTACTGTTATACCATTCATACACATGGAAATCAGCGCGCAGACATGCCAAGAAGGGCAGATATCTATTTTAGAATGACTAAAGCATTACTAGACTATACCATTGTCTAAATATAACTCAGATGTATAAATACTATGTGTTGAAAGAACTTTCCAGAAAATACATAATGAAGTCATAAAATACCTAAAAATCTCAGTGAAACACTGGCCATTTTAGTTTAAGTGTGATAGAAGTCCACCAAAATGCAATAATACATATTCAGTAAGGCTCTTAATGTACAATGTTGAATTTTCTATAATAACCCTGTGTTCATTCATATTACATACACATATTTGACATGAATGAATAGCTATCATGCATTAAAATGAATAAATGAATTACAAACTAATAATTCTGGAACCAAAGGACGGGGCTGTCAGCAGATACACAGGTCTTCATGTGTTTAAATTCTGATAGGAATAACCTGCACTAAAATTATAAAAACCGTGTTCTGATTGTGTCAACTACTAAGAACAAACATTTATTTTTCAGTTGGCATGATAAAGACATATTGGAGTAAATCATGAATACACTTCAATAATTTTTAGGAAGATAAAATTTGAAAACTTTCCAGTTTAAAGTCATTCAAAGAATATAATGTCACCATGTGATATAAGTAAAATTCATGACTTCTTACTTTCTGTCCCCAAAGCTCTGCCAAACAATATTTGTAGTCCATTCTTCTCTGCAGAATTAGTTTGGAAGTTTTCAACTTGGAGTTAAAGAACTCACATCAGAGATCACAGAATTCCCCCAACAAATATATGACAAACTTAATGTGTATCTGTAGTTGTATGATCATTCTTGAAGATTTAATTTTTTATCAGATTCTCAAGGAAAAAATATTGTCCAAAAGGCTATTATTATGCTAGTTTAATCTATATCAAATTCATCAAATGTCTGTATATTAAGTACTGACTATCTGTGATAATTCTTGCAGACTTTAGGAATCTTTTAGCTCTCTGCTGAAAAGAAATCAGCATTGCAATATTGTCATTGAGTTATTTTGTTTATTTATTTGTTTGTTTGTTTGTTTGTTTATTCGTTTTACATCCTGATGTAGCCTCCTCCCTCCTGTCCTTCAAGTCTCATCCTCCCTCACTTCCCCCCTATTCCCTTCCCCTACTCCTCAGAAAAAGGGAGCCCCCCACCAACCCATCCCAACACATCAAGCTGCATCAAGACTGAGTGCATCCTCTTCTCCTGTGGCCTAAGGCAGGAAACAGAGTCCATGCCAGAGACTGCCCTGCTCACCTTACTAGGGAACCCTCATGAAGTCCCACCTACCCCGTCAGCTACAGCTACTTAAGAAGCCTAGGTCCATTCCATGCATGGTCCTTGGTTGGTGCTTCAGTCTCTGCATGGCCCTCTGTGTCCTGGTTAGTTGGCTCTGTAGGTCTTCTTGTGGGGATCCTGTCCCCTCAAGATATTTCCATCCACCCACACACTTTCTCAAGACTCCCTATGCTTCACCTAATATTTGCCTGTGAGTCTTAGCATCTGTTTAGATCTTCTGCTGGGTGGAGCCTCTCAGAGGGCAGCTACGTTAGGCTCTCGTCTCTCTGATGGGGTGGGTCTCAGGTTGAACAAGGCATTGGTTGTATATTCTCTCAATCTCTGTTTTATCTTTATCCCTGCACATCTTAGGCAGAGTAAATTTTGGGTCAAAGTTTTTGTGGGTAGTTTGGTATTCCTTTCCTTCCCCAAGAGTCCTGTCTAGTTAGAGGGTGTCCTCTGAGTTACTTTCTTCAAAAAATTTAAGATTGATTTCCCCCTTTTAAAACTAGACAGTGGCTAGATTGGTGTTCTCCTCCCCAATCCCCGACTAGGAGTCTTACCTAATTAGAGGGTGACCTTTACAGTCCCTTGGGCCCTGCTACTAGCAGTATCAGCTAGAGTCCCCACCCACCCACCCACCCCCGCCCCATGTCCTCCCAGAGGCCTATACTGACTTAGGTCTCCAGCTTGTCACAGAGATGCGTCCACAAACACTTTATCTTTTCTCCAAAATTTACCCTGCCTACAAGACATGCAAGGATAAAGATAGAGCAGAGATTGAGGAACTGTCTAACAAATGCCTGGACCAACCGAAGGCCCACTCCATGGAAGAGAGCCAACCCCCTGACACTATTAAGGATACTGTGCTATGCTTGCAGACAGTGATTTGAAACAGATGCTGAGACTCACAGGCAAACACTGGGCGAAGCATAGGAAGACTAATAGAAAAGTGCAAGGAAGGATAAAAGGACCTAGAGGTGACAAGAGCTCCACAAGAAGTCCAACAGAGTCAACTAATCAGGACCCAGAGGGGCTTATGGAGACTGAAACATCAACCATGGACCATGCATGGATTGGACCTAGGTCCTCTACATAGATGTAGCCAATAGACAACATGGGCTTCATATGGTTACATTAGTAAGGCAACCAGGCACTGTTTCTCACATGGACTATGTTTCCTGCTTTTTTATTATTTTCCCCTTACAGGACTGCCTTGCCAGTCCTAATGGGACTTGATGAGCTGGGGTGAGTGGCCAGGAGGACCTCCCCTTTTCTGAGGAATAGGGAAGGAGGATGGGACTGGGAGGAGATAAGGGGGGGGGGCTATGACTGGGATGTAAAGTAAATAAATAAATTAATAAAAAATTTTAAGCTAAAAAATAATAAATGAAAACTAGACATTGATTTTGTTGTATTTGGCCTATCTTCTACTGTTTGTGTGATTCAGCCTTTGGGAAAGTCTTGCCAAATTTGGTGACCCAAAAATTCCTATTATGAATACTGTCCTACATCAATTTGAGTATATCCTCTTAGAATTCTAGTGCAGTCTTTTGGCAGCAGGGTTTGACTCTGACTGTAATTGAACAGATGCCGTGAGCTCAGTCATCTTTAAATACAAATTCCTTTTTTGAATTGGACTGCTAAAGTAACAGAAACAGCAAAAAGAAAAGCTTGAGCCTTTCCCTTGGATTAGAAACTGTTTTCATAGACATGGCTTTCCTTGACAAGAGAATTTTCAGAAAACTTTAAAAGGAAATATCACACTTGATATACACCATACTTACATGAAAATTAAAAATTAAATTGATAAACTGAAAAGTAACAGGATATAAAAACAAAGCAGAGTATTGAAGCTAGCTATGTTTCTTTTGTATTTTCTCTACTAAAGGGCTGGGGGAAATATATATATATTAGCTTTTAATCCAATATAAATCAAAAGTAAGTGTTTTCTTTCTTTCTTTACTTTTCTTTCAGAGTTTTGGAGATAGGGCCCCACAAATAGTTTTTTTTTAATGGCCTAGAATATGTGATCCCTCTGCTTCTGCCTAGAGAAAATACTATTCATGTATTCTTTTTCTCTGTATCTACTAGATCTCTTAGAAGTTATTCCTTAGTATGTGAACTTTATATTGATATTTTAATTTTTTTATAGAAAGATAAAATGTAGTCATGTCGATCAATGCTGGTTCTATATATTTATTCTGAACAACTACCTCACAATTTGTTTGGTTTACCCACTACTTTCAAATCTCATTGAATCAACCTTTAGATCTATACACCTATACTGAGCCATGTCCTTTGAGAAATGTGTCTTTTGTTTGCTGACCTTTAGTCTTCTCTCTTATCAGTTTTACTCATCTCTTTGGCTAAGAATCAGTTGCATCTACAATAACCTTGTGTATTGCTGCCAAATTAAATAAGGTTTTATATGCCAACCCATTCGAAAACATCAGGTGCACACCTCTCTTTACAATTCATGTTCAAGATTGACTTTTCGTACTGACTAAGGTCCCATTCATATTTTAACACTCATTCAAATTGTTGTCTTACATCAGACAAATATACAAAGGTCACTCTCTTATGTTCCTATACTATCACTATTTGAAATTTCTATACCAGCACCTCTCTAAAATCCACACGATACCCCTCGCAACTTCATATTTATTCGGTATGTTTTTATTATAACCCACAGAATCCATTTAGAGTCACCACCATGCACAGGAGTACAGGGCTCATCCAAAGATCATGAGCCAAGTCACTGAAAAAACTAACTCTCCAAGACCTATAGTATTGGTTTCCATATTGCGAAAATTATCACATCACTGGGACAGAGAGTTAGCTCAGCAAGCTACATGATTGCCATACAAGTTTGAGGACCTTTTCTTTTCCTTCTTCTTTTATTAATTTATTATAATTTATTCAGATTACATCCAGATTCGTATCTCTTTTCTATCTTTGTGGCTGAGGTGTGTTTTTTGTATGTAACAGAATGTTGAGTCCTATTTACACATCCATTCTGTTAGTCTGTGTCTCTTTATTGGAGAGTTATGACCATTGATGTTGAGAGAGATTAGTGACCAGTGACTCTTACGTCCTTTTCTTTTGATGTTGATTGTGGTAGTGTGTTTGTGTGCTTGTCCAATTTTTGTTTTGCTAAGTGAAGTTATCAATTTCCTGGGTGTAGTTAGCCTCCTTGCATTGGAACATCTTCCGTAGGGTCAGATTTGTGAATAGATACTGTTTAAATCTGTTTTTCTCATGGAATATCATGTTTTCTCTATCTACGGTTATTGAAAGTTTTTTTTGTGGTATAATAGTATGGACTGGCATCTGTGGTCTTTTAGGGTTTGCAAAACATCTGTTCAGGTCCTTTTGGCTTTTATGGTCTCTGCTGAGAAGTTGGGTCTTATTCTTATAAGTTTGTCATTGTATATGTTACTTGGCCTTTTTCCCTTGATGCTTTTAATATTTTTCTTTGTTCTGTACATTTATTATTTTGATTATTATGTGGCAGGAGGATTTTCTTTTCTGTTCTACTCTAGTGTGCTATAGTCCTCTTGTATGTTTATAGGCATCTCTTAATTTAAATAGGGAAAATGTTCCTGTATGATTTTGTTGAAAATATTTTCTTGGCCTTGGAGCTGGGCATCTTCTCTTTCTTCAATACCTATTATCCTTAGGTTTCCTCTTTTCATGGTGTCCCCGATATCTTGGATGTTTTGTGTCAGATTTTTCTAGATTTAACATTTTCTTTTATTGTTACATCACATATTTTTGTTTTCTTTCTCTGTTGTTGGATAGTAGTTTCTGGTGTCCTTCACTGGCTTTTGAGAGCACCATGTAAGTGAGTTGCTGTAAGTTGATACCCCTCATCTGCAGGGATCCGACAACTCTTCAAGTGGATCAGGTAGGTGACATGAGATCAGACCTGTTAACTTTCTGTGGACCAGTTAGGTGACCTGATGGCAGATCAACCTATGCTCTACACCAAAGTGTCTCCTCTAAGCAGAGAGACTCAGACGCTTGTGTTTTTGTAGCCCCTAGTTTTGTCTGAAACACAGAGCACAGGTGCTTCATGCCCCTGCCAGGTATGCCAGGCATGGGAACTTTCACTGGATTGGCCAGATGACCTGAGGTCAGATCAATTTGTGTTCCAGACTATGGGATTTCCTCTGGGCTAGAAAACCCAGACATTGGTGTTTTGTAGTTCTCAGTTTAGTCTGATACCCAGAGTGCAGGTGCTGGGCACATGAAATTGAGTGGCTAGACTTTGAACCTGTGTACATGCCTGCAGGGGCCCACGGACTTTTTTGTGAATTAATCCGGTGGCCTGAGGCCAGACCCATCCATGTTCCACACAGTGTGGAGGCCTTTCACCTGGGAGTTACCAGCACTGTTGTTTTGTATCTCTCAATTTGGTCCTTATATTGCTATGCAGTCACCACTGTCCTGCTGATCAGCCATGGTGTGTGCTCAGCACCACCATCTTCGATCCCCCCCTTGAGGACCGTTTAAATCCCTACAATATTTCTAAGAATTTCAGGTATAGTGACACATTCTTATGAAGCTACTGCTGGGGAGACCGAGATGGGCAAGATTCCTGGGTTTCCCTGAGCCGATAGCTTAGTCATTTTAACATGTTCCAATCCAGTAAAAATCCTTAGGAAGGACAGATGAGGTTGACTTCTATCTTCTAGATGCACATGTACATAGAGGTACATGCTAATGCACAATTACCACATTGAAACAAACAAACATATATACATGCACATAATCTAAATTACCACTTACAACTGTTAGTGTAGTCACCACATACTAGTCCCAGGCACAGTGAGACAGACAGGTATCACCACAAGCATTAATAACTAAGAATTTATACAATGAAAAGGCCATCTTAAACACTGAGCATTTTTACTCAGGGAGTATTATTATAAAGTAAGATAAAATTATTGTACTGAAAATAAAATATCATTTTCTTATTAATGTCTCATTCTACATATACAAATTGTCAAGAAGGCCAATGAGGCTTAATCTCCTGTTTTAGGTAAAGTGGCTCAATTCTGGTATGGTGAATTTTATTCTAGAACCAGAAAGAGTGGAGAGAGAGACAGGGGGGAGAGAGAGAGAGAGAGAGAGAGAGAGAGAGAGAGACAGAGAGAGAGAGAGAGAGAGAGAGAGAGAGAGAGAGACAGAGAGAGAGAGACAGAGACAGAGACACAGAGACAGAGACAGATTAATAGCAATGTTACTTAATTTTATACATTATATTCTGATTCTAGTTTTGCATCCCCAACTCCTCCCAGGTCATGTCCACCACCCCACCCATCTGACTCCATGCCGTTTCTTTTTCTCTCACTTTAGAAAACAAACAAAAATAAACAAACAAACAAACAAGTAAGGAAGAAAGAAAACTGACAATACACAAACACACACAGGTATACACACAAGTCCATACAAAACCTCAAATCCATAAAACCAAAAACCAGAAGCAATATGATAGCCTCTTTTTAGTTAAAAATCATTGCATCTTGCCCTATATACAGTTTTTTGCTTCCCTATTGCACATTTTTCTGTCTGTAAGTAGTCTTCTCAAAAATACACTTTGTTTTCTGGAGGACAAACCAAACATTATCGAAGTGGAGTGTGCTACCAGGCCATGGGAAGGTGAAGCAGCCATACTTGCCAGTGACACTTTATAGTTTCCTTTCTTAACTATCTTTTCGAAGGCTGCAACTTAAGAAACCAATATTCACTTGTCAGTCAACCATTCTAAAATTGGCTGAAGCCTTGCAGGTGACATCCCTTTATGAACTACAAGAAACTATTCCAAAAGTTAAAACACTTATTTGAAAATTAAGTTTGATGGCATGTCTTTCACAAGTTTCCTTATTTTCTGTAAACAAAAGCATTTGATGTCATCAGTAGTGTTCAAAGCCATCCTTTTAAGCCTGAGCTTGTAAGGGGCTCCTGGGGATCTGTCATAAAAATAGGTGAACTTAATTTCACAGAGATAATAAGCCAAAAGCACTCTATCCACCTGCAAAGAAAGCCACTTTATTCTTACATACTTAAAAAAAAAAACTTTCTATTTTAAAGCTTTTATTCTCAAGAAGCACTTTGTTGTTTAAAACAAAGTATGGAAACCACTTAACTATGTGGTCCCCAAGGTTTCTCTCAGTGCTAACTTTCAAGTGCTATGTATTTCTGAAAGATCAATTAAAGACTGGGCATGAACTGGGATTCCAATACTTGTATAGCTTAGACAGCAGGGGAAACTCCAAAAGCTTTGAATGAATTTCTAAGGAGCAAACTATATTATATGAAAAAAAGGCAATCATTTTAAATTATTCTACTATTTAACCCAAATCTAACTGTGGACCTTCTTCTCTTAACACAGAAAGGTAAGGTTCCTTTTGGGGCGCCATTATTAAGAATACTTGTTTCTCTAGCAGAGCACCAAGGTTTACTTCTCAGCAGTCACAAAGCAGTTCGCAAATGGCTCTCACTATAATTCCAGAGGATCAAACAGCTTCTAAGCCCCATTAACACCAGGTACACACACATGATACATTTAATTGTAGGAACCAGGCCTGACTGGGCTGCCTGCCTGTCTTGCTGTTTCATGTCCTGTTTCTAGCAGCTTCCATGTCTGTGTTTATCTTGGTTAGCTAGTCATGTTTACTGCTCTGAGAATGCACCCTTCCCATCCTAGAGACTTTTCTTCCTGTGTGCAATCACCTCTTGAGGGATTTCACCTGGAAGGAGGATTTCTGTTTTGCTGCCTATAAGAAGGCTCTTTGGAACTCTGGACGGGGAGAATAATAAGCCACTGCCACAGCTGCTGCTGCGGCTGCTCTCTTAGCACGAAGGACCCGCTGTGTTATTGTGTGTGTGTGTGTGTGTGTGTGTGTGTGTGTGTGTGTGTATGAGTTAAATCCGTGGTCTCTCGCCCTCGATTCAGTACCATAATGGCACGGGCACCACACTTAATCACATAGAGGCAAAACATTCATGAACATACAATAAAAATAAATAAAAATTTCCTTTGCATATTTTACATTGCATTTATGAACTCAACCTCTTCTATCATTTCAACTATTATTGAAAATCCATTTGCATCTCCAGCTTCAGAACTTCTGTCTAAGGGATGCCTCACATAAATGCTCAGGGAAGTTTAAAGACAGCATATCTATACCAGATTCCCTAGGGGATAAAGTCCTAATCTCCTTAGGAGTTTGCACATCTCTCCAGCACCCTCAGCACATATAAAGCCAGGCTTCCTTATCCCCCAGTGATTCTTTTTTCACCCTTGGCATACCGTTCATATCTTTTATATTTGGTCACACTATGCTTATGTCCTGAAGAGAAGATTTGGTTTTCTATTTGTAGGGAACTTTCCTAATTGTCCCCTTAGCTATATAATTTGCTCCCTCCTTGCTGGCTGTGCTGTCACGTACTTACTTGTAACTTACTTCTTTTGCAGCACTGTTACTATGAATTTTTACTTATCTCTTGACCACCCTACGCTATGAGATTTCTAGAGTGGAGAATGACACCATATTATCGTATTATTCTTTGGTAAACTAAAGATTCTACATGTTGCTCCATTGATAAAACAAATCATATTCTACCCAAAATATCACCATTCAAAAGTAAAGTAAAACTAAACAGGAGTCACACAAACATACAAGGATATAATGAGTTTTGTTCCTGCAGGAGTCCATAGTGATTTTCATAAAATGACTTCAGGAAATGACCAGTACACATGATCATAAAACAAAGGAATAAAAATTCTTGTCACTTTTCCTGTATAGTTCAAATTATTATCATTCCAGATTACTATGGGCGGTTTTGTTAGACCAAAGTCTATCAGAGTTGGTTAATGATGCTATAAAATCTTGTGAAGTAAACTGCATGTTTCAACTGATATTTCACTATATCAGTTCACAATAGGTATGTTGATCTGAAGAAATAATACAATTTTGTTTACTTTTAAGAAACCAAAAGGAAGTCTTTTCTACAGAATCTCCAAATGGAATCTTATCATATCATGAAGTTTGATGCTGATATCTCTGCTCGAAGCTTCTAACATTTTCATAGCTTTCTTTAACCAGATATTGAAGTATACACAGTGAAAATGTCCTGAAGCCTTAATAGCACAGTGTCACATAAATTAGGAGAGTTCCTCCAAAACAGGATAGATCATAATAATCAAATAAGAATGAAAGAAATGCTGAATGACAAAGTAAAGCTTTCAAATTAAGATTGTTCTTCACCATCTGACAAAGGTCTAATATCCAAAATATATAAAGAACTCAAGAAGCTAAACACCCCCAACTAAATAACCCAATTGAGAAATGGGGCTTGGAACTAAACAGAGAATTCTCAACAGAGGAATATCAAATGGCTGAGAAACACTTAAAGAAATGCTCAACCTCTTTAGTCATCAGGGAAATGCAAATCAAAACAACTCTGAGATTCCATCTTACACCCATCAGAATGGCTAAGATCAAAAACTCAAGAGACACCACATGCTGGAGAGGATGTGGGGAGAGAGGAACACTCCTTCATTGCTGGTGGGAATGCAAACTAGTACAGCCACTTTGGAAATCTATCTGGTGCTATCTCAGAAAACTGGGATTAGGGCTTCCTCAAGACCCAGCTATTCCACTCCTTGGAATATACCCAGAAGATGCTCCAGCACACAACAAGAACATTTGCTCAACCATGTTCATAGCAGCCTTATTCATAATAGCCAGAACCTGGAAACAGCCTAAGTGTCCCTCAGTAGAAGAATGGATAAAGAAACTGTGGTACATATATACTATGGAATACTATTCAGCTATTAAAAACAAGGAATTTCCGAAATTTGTGGATAAATGGATTGAGTTAGAAATGATCGTAATGAGCGAGTTAACCCAGAAGCAGAAAGACTCAAATGGTATATACTCACTTATATCTGCATACTAGCCCAAGGGGCATGTCCCATGAAAGCCTTCACTTACCAGGAAACTGGGACAGATGGGAGGACATCCTATTGGGACTCTAGATGAGAGAAAGCATGGGAGAATGGCAAAGTAGAAGGATCCAGAGGGTCCTAGAAACCTACAAGTAGAACATTAAGATAGGCAGAGTTGGGCCCAGGGGTCCCGCTCAAACTAGAGCACCAGCCAAGGACAATACAGGCAGTAAATTTTAAGCCCCTACCCAGATCTAGCCAATGGTCAGAACAGTCTCCACAGTTGAGTGGAGAGTGGGATATGACTTTCTCACGTACTCTGGTGCTTCACACTTGACCATGTCCCCTGGAGGGGGAGACCTGGTGGCACTCAGAGGAAGGACAGCAGGTTGCCAAGAAGAGACTTGATACCCTATGAGCATATACAGGGGGAGGTAATCCCCCTTAAAAAGAAATTTTAAATTAAGAAGTGCAAGTCATTATACACAGTTGATGGCTAGCTAAGAGAATCCATTCCTTTGATCTGAGTATAAATATTGTCAAAAAATGACAATAGTCACCCAGTCACATAGATATTTACTATGAAAGCAAAATGAGTAATTAAACTGTTCTTAGTTTTGTAGTTGTTAGTGAGTGACTACGTGTGTCATGAATTTTGCTACTGCAAGATGTTACCACTGCATACCAGTAAGAAACTTCTGTTTCTCATTCTTTACAATCTAACATTTCAGCTTATTTTCTCAAGTGGTCACCTTGACAAAAACCATTCAAACAAATTTGCCAAAGAGACTGAATTCCACATTATTGAACCTGAATATGTTGGATAGTCTTCAACATTCTAAATATTACATTCTTTCTTAGATCACATCTGTCTTCCAGTTTTAAGTGTGCACAGTGTAGTATTTTTCCTTTCAAATATCTGTGGGAAGACTCAGTATATAAATGAAAGCATGTGGCAATCCATTGTTGTCAGAATTTAATGCCCAATTTTCTTTCCCCCTTTAACTTTGAAATTGCTTTAGATAGTCTAGATTTATGTCCATAATACATGTGAGTATTTTTACCATGACAATTATATAGCAAAGTAAGAAAAAAATGACAAATCTTAAGACACCAAACACATGTCAAATGACTGAGTTCCTTTACTTGGGAAAGGATAACAATGGGACATTATGTTTAACAAAATGGGTCTGACAAATGCTGCCACCCCATGACTATTGCTAAGACCAATAGCCACAACACTTAGCTAGTGACAGGAGGAAGGCAAATTGCATCTACTTTCACTTTGGTTGTCATCCCAATTATTTTCTTTACTCAAATAGCAGAGATCAGTGGTTTCAAAATCCTGGCTGAACTTTTCTTCCCTTCTCATAATTGTGTCTGTGGAGCCATACGAAGGGAATGAACCACTGAGAGACAAAATTTGCCTTCCCTCTAATCAGAACTAAGATGGGTATTCCCTATCATTTCTTTTTTCCCCTCGTCAGAATTTTACTGCTCTGCTTTTATCGCCAGGCTGTTAAGCCCTTCTGTTCCTATGGCTAGCAGGCAATTGGAAATTCCTTATTTTTTCCCTGAGAGAGATAAAGAGTCACAATATAGAGTCAGCATTTCCCTAAAATTCATCCGCATCTGCTGTGGTAATAAGTAATTCTCCTTTAGTGTATTCCCCGGGCAGCACGCAGAGCAGTTCCTACACCCAATGCTGAAGCCAGGAAAATAAAACAAATGCCCTTCAGGAGTGATGCAATGATTTAAAGTAACAGAGTATGGTTGGATGAAGTGCATAAAGTCTGCAGTGTTGTATACAATATTGGCTTTGAGTCTGATTAAGTAAGATATATTGGGCCATTTGCCCACAGTCCTATTCCATTTCAGAGTTGTTTTCCCAAATGCCACAGAAGTGCCATAGCTTTAAAAGAACATAGGAAGAGGTCCTGCAGGTTATCTTCTGTCATAAATGCTATGTTCCCTTTACTGACTTCCTAAATTATGAAGCTATATCAAGTCTTCTGTACATGTTGACAATTGTGATTTTTTTCCCTACTATTTGACTCTCAGAATCGTAGAAGTTATAAAATCTCATTTTACCCACAACTTAGAGACAGTGAAGAGGCCAAGACATAGAATGTGACCCTCAGGAGATCCTTGGTGAGTTGGAGTACACAGAAGGGAGAGAGATGCTTTTCCTTTTTCTGGTCCTTAACAAGTAGACTGTGATGGCATGGTCTCACTTTTATAGAATACAATTGATAAAGCAGCTGGTACCAAATCCCTCATTTGTCAAAACCTATCAGCACACCAGAATGAAGTACAATTTTTTTTTGAGGTACAATTTTTTTTAAGACATGAAAAAAAAAAACAAAACAAAACCAATCAAACAATAATCAGGATCTACAGGTTTTAGCCAGGTATATTAATCCAAACTATAATAAGGTTGATATTTGGGGTATCTATTTAAAAAATAGTAAGCTGGGCTGTGGTAAATATCTGTTGATACTCCGAAATGACAAGAATCAAGATGGGGTTCTGGTTGCAAAAAATATTTTCCCCTATCCTTCTCTGTGTCTGATATTAAAAGACCGCAAGAATACTCTGTATGTTCCTGGTGGGGATGTTCAGCTCTGCCTCCCCAGCTTGCACAAGTTGGGGACATCTAATGGCCTACAGAGTTAGAGTTATTATTCCAGACTTCTGACCCCTGAAGAAGTCCTCTGCAAGACAAAACTGTCCATCAGTATGTGCTATCCTCTTAACCCCAGTTTTAAGGATTTCTCACTATTTATCCTCACTGAAACCTCCATACAATGCTATATCTTAAATATGTTTACTAGAGAGGTGTTTGGCAGGCATTTTGCTTATGGCTTTATACAATGAAAAGAGGGGATGGAGGACAGCAAGAAAATAAAGATCTCTAAATCAGCATGAGCAGAGCTCATATGTTGTTGTTAATTTAAAGGTAGGGTCTAATAAATGTTTATTATTAGGCTAATTTTTATTATGGCAGTATTTTCTAACCTGCTAGCAATCAATGAAAACACAGACACCTGATGTACTTTATTTTTTTTTCAGGTCTTCAAAAATACTCTAATGTTTATTACTTCTTTGTTCTATTCTATCTTTTTCATTTTTTTAATTTAATTTTATTGATTTATTCATATTACATCTCAATGGTTATCCCATCCCTTGTATCCTCCCATTCCTCCCTCCCTCGCATTTTCCCCTTACTCCCCTCCCCTATGACTGTGACTGAGGGGGACTTCATCCCCCTGTATATGCTCATAGGGTATCAAGTCTCTTCTTGGTACCCTGCTATCCTTCCTCTGAGTGCCACCAAGTTCATAGCAGCCTTATTCATAATAGCCAGAACATGGAAACAGCCTAAGTGTCCCTCAGTAGAAGAATGAATAAAGAAACTGTGGTAGATTTACACTATGGAATACTACTCAGCTATTAAAAACAAGGAATTCGCAAAATTCGTGGACAAATGGATTGAACTCGAAATGAGCATAATGAGTGAGTTAATCAGAAGCAGAAAGAGTTAAATGGTATATACTCACTTATATCTGCATACTATCCCAAGGGGCATGTCCCATGAAAGTCTTCATTAACCAGGAAACTGGGACAGAGTGGAGGACATCCTATTGGGACTCTAGATGAAAGAAGCATGGGAGAGTGGCAAAGTTGAAGGATCCAGAGGATCCTAGAAACCTACAAGAAGAAAATTATGATAGGCAGATTTGGGCCCAGTGGTCCCACTCAAACTATGGCACCTGATGTACTTTATAATAAGTCTTTATCTGGAGCAAGGCATGTATTACCTCCTAACCTATCCTCCAATAATTCCCAGTCTCCATCCCATTGCATCTGTTTCTAATAATTTCTATTTGTGCTACCTGCCATCAATAATTGCAAAATACTTGCTATTTTTGTTATTTTTGGCTATCTCTTTCCATGAGGAACTTCAGAGTTCCTTTTCTGGACCCACATAGGTCTTTTTGTATCCAAATGCCGTTCTCCTCCTGTTTCTTCCTCTGTCCATTTCTCCTCTTTTCCAAAATTCTCTCTGCCCAAGTCCAGTGGACCCTTCACTCATCTCCTAGGCTTCATTATCACTTGATTTCTCTAGTGATAGCATGGACCATGCTGGCTTTCCACCTGCATAACCTCCCTGGTGATGTGTCTCTTTTTTTTTTTAAATCCCTAGTCAATTTTTTAATTGGGTTACTAATATTATTGTTGACTTTTAGCACTTCTTTGTATATTTGGATTGAGTCCTTTAACTGACATGTCCTTCAGAAATATTTATTCTCAATCTTTAGAGTGTTTTTAAATTGTTTTTCATTATCTTGACAATATCTTTCATAGTGCCGTAAAATTACCAATAATTTCCTCGTTGAATTGTGCTTTTGCCTTCAAAATTAAATAAAACATTGCCAATCTCAAAACTGTATTGATTTCCTCCTAGATTTTGTTCTAGGAGTTTTGTAGTTCTGCATTTCACTTTTAGATCTATGAGCTACTGAGGGTTTAGGTTGGTGAAGCAGGAAAGCCTGTGGCTAGCTTAATTTTCTCATGTGTTGTCCAGCTGCTCCAGCACCTTTTGTTGATAGCCCTCCCAAGTTCATGGTACTGCCTTGCTCCTTTGTCACAACACAGCTATGTTTACACATGTAACTGGTTTTCTTCATTCTTTTCTCATGAACTCCTCACTGTGTGTCTCGATTTCTTTGATACACTATGAGACATAGCAGAACCACTGCTTTTTACAGTTTCTGAGGAGATTCTAAAAAGTAATTGGAGCTAGTAATTGGAGCTTAGAACCTTTGCTGAATTGAAGGAAGACCTGACTGCCCCTAAATGGTACAAAGTCCCTTTCAGAAAACAACAGTTTTGTCTCCAAACCGCCCTGAATGCTTAAGTCTGAAAATGTGCTTTGTTTTTGTTTTGTTTTTTGTTGGATTATCTATTTATTTATTTATTGGTTTTTCAAGACAGGGTCTCTCTGTGTTGCCTTGGCTGTCCTGGATTCACTTTGTAAACCAGGCTGGCCTCGAATTCACACCAATCTGCCAGCCTCTGCCTCCCTGAAGATGTGTTTTGATACTCTACTAATTCACTATTATTCAGTGTATGTTACCTGAAAATCAACACTAATTCAATCATTTCCACTGTCAGGTACCCCTATTCATTCCACCCCTGCAAAAAATCATTTGTAGACTCATCGCTCTCCCCACTACATAAGAAGAAATGTACAATATTTCCCACCATCCTTCTCCCCAACACAATTGGAGGTGATAATTCACTGTTGGGCTTTGTGATTTGTTTTTCTTCTGTTTCTTATCAGCCTTACTGAAAGCTTCTTTGTGGCCACACTCTAGGTAAGAATGTAGCTCTTCAAAGTTTTTCTCTTGTAGGAGCATTTTTGGACAGCATTATTTATGCTAATTTTAATTATACACCTTTGTGTCTACATATGTATATATCTTGGAGACAGGAAAAGGAAAAAGAAGGGAGGGAGGGGGAGAGAGAGAGAGGGAGAGAGAGAGAGAGAGAATAACATAAGGATAGATGATTAGAGCCTTCAGAGCGCAGAATAAAGTGTCAGGTTGCCTTCAGGTACTGCCTGGGATCAGTGCTAAGAGTTGAATTGGTTGAACCGGGATTCTCTGCAAGAACAATACATGCTCTCAACTCTGAACCACCTCTCTCTAGACCATAGAAGGATCTGGAACTTTTTCATTCTCACAGACATGTTAATGTCCTTTTTTAATCATAGAAACTTTCCTTAGAGAACCAATATCTTCCTTGCTTATAGCACTGAGCTTTGTTGTTATTGTTATTTCTTTCCTTTTGTGTGTGTGTTTTACTGAAAAACAAAGTAAACATTTCAGCATGGAAGCAGCCATAGAATTGAATCCATTATAAGATAATGATATAAGAAAATTCCATATTTCCAATATAGACTCTAAGCTAAATTTCACTGCTTTTGTCTATAAATATTAGAACTTTTATATATTGAATGATTCAAGGCAACTATATCTTTTTCCATGTGTTGAATTATTTGTTTTGTTGCCAAATAATTAGATTGTGACCCACTTAACAGCAAAGAAGTTTGACCTGATGCCTGATCTATCACACAACACAAGGAAGTATTTCTTAGGTAATTAGTCACTTTTCCAATTAACATAAATGTGTTTCAATCGTCATATTGCATACAGGATAAGGAGAAATGACTTCAATAATTGTACTTGCATTTCTATAGCAACTTTCATTTAAGAAGTTCAAAGCACTAATTTAATTAAACCTCTGAATGTTCTCCATAAAATAAGTGTTATTATTTCCATTTGACAAAGATATAGAAGAAGTCACAAAAAGATTAACTTACTTGCCTTTGGCCACAGAGTGAACTAGTGGGGGAGGTCAGAAATAACTCTGGAGTCCCAGAGGGACTCTCTTTACACTCTAGAGCAACAGTCTCTTCTTTTCTGCTCACTTTCTTGAAATCATATGAACTTGTCTAAGACCTGGATCATTAGGGATTTTAATTCTGTATGAGATAGGAGGGTGTGGAGTGTAGATTATTCAAAGGCGCTTTCTGGATTTCACTGTTCTATCTCATTTTCTGGTATGTTTGTCATTTGGGGTAAATTCTTGTGGAATATTTATTGACATTTTTATTCAAACATGTTTTAATCATCATATTCTTTCATTTTTAAAATAGAATTGGATAGCCTAATCCCAGGAAGTGAGGCTGTTTGCTTTTAATTAAGGGTTGAATTATACATCAAAGTTTCATGGGAAATTCTGTGAATCTCTACTTAATCTTTCCTTAATGAAATGGACCCGATGGCTGCTCTGTTTGCATTAGTCACAGTACATGTTGTACATGAATTTGAAGAGTGTACTGAGCAAACAAAGTTAAAAAAATACCAACAAGTGTTCATCATCCAGGAGATGAATATTTAGAGATTTTTTTCAAGGGCAAAATGTCCATTACTCTATTCATCTACTATGTAGAATCACGTAAACTTAAAGAAAAATTTTGCCTTTGTTTGTCAGACTTGCAAACAAGGAGTCTTGCAGTCTTCACAAAAATATGTACTCAGAAATATCAATCAAGTCTCAGGTAGTCATGTAATATTCTGTGGACACTGAGGTTAACAAGGACAAAGAGACAAAGAAGGATAGCAGGCACAATTATAATATACTACTTCTTACAGGCTGTTTATTAGAGAAATTAGGTACCTAAGATGATGCTCTCAGCTGGGTATGGTGGCTCATGCCTTTAATCCCAGCACTCAAGAGGCAGAGGCAGGTGGATCACTGTGAGTTCAAGGACAGCCAAGGCTACACAGAGAAACCTTGTCTTGAAAAAAAAAAAAAGCAAAAACAAAAGCAAAACAAACAAAAAAAGACGATGCTGTCAACAGCATGGCTTCAAGAACAAACACTGATTTTCTCATAGTTCTAGACACTGCAAGTCCAAACTCAAGGTGCTATGATGTTTGTGGCTATGGGATGCTTCTCTTGTTAGCTTCTCATAATGTTCTTTCCCTGTGCAGAGAGAGGTACCTGGACTCTCTTCTACAGTCAATAAGGACATAAATTCAATTAGATTAGGGCCCTGCCTTTGTGATCCCTTCTCTGCAATCTATATTTGGAGATAGGGCTTCAACATATAAATTTGCGGGGTTTGCATTTCAGTTTATAACAAGTATTTTCTATCTTAATCAATAAAGCAAGATAAGCCCCAGGGTCCAGGAGTCAAAGCAGGTTGTCAAGCCAGTCCTACCCGACAGTCGTCTGCCTTTTCCTTTTTTTTTTTTTTTTTTTTTCTCTTTTTTTTTTATTTATTTTTTTTTTTTTTTTATTTTACTTTTTTAAAATAATTTATTCTTGCTTTTTTTATTAATTTATTCTTGTTACATTTCAATGTTTATCCCATCCCTTGTATTCTCCCATTCCTCCCTCCCCCCCTCCCCTCCCCCCCCCCCATGTTCCCCATGTTTGTAGCTCAATCTCTTCTTGGCTACCTGCTGTCCTTCCTCTGAGTGCCACCAGGTCTCCCCCTCCAATTTTTTTCAAAGTGAAAGATGCTACTGTGTCCTTCGCCAAGGTCTTCTTGACTGGTGGATTAGCTGCAACCATCTCCAAGATAGCAGTAGCATCCATTGTGCGGGTCAAGCTGCTGCTACAGGAGCAGCATGCCAGCAAGCAAACCACGGCAGATAAGCAGCACAAGGGCATCATAGACTGCATGGATAACATCCCCAAGGAACAGGGAGTCTTGTCTTTCTGGAGTGGTAACCTGGCCAATGTCATCAGATGCTTCCTCGCCTAGATTCAACTTTGCCTTCAAAGACAAATACAAGCAGATCTTTCTGGGTGGTGTGGACAAGAGGACCTAGTTTTGGCGTGACTTTGCAGGGTACCTGCCATCAGGTAGTGCCGCTGGGGCCACATCCTTGTGCTTTGTGTACCCTCTTGATTTTGCCCATACCCGTCTAGCAGCTGATGTGGGCAAAGCTGGGGCTGAAAGGGAATTCAAAGGCCTTGGTGACTTCCGGGTTAAGATCTACGAATCCGATGGGATTAAGGGCCTGTGGCAAGGCTTTAATATGTCAGTACAGGGCATTATCATCTACCGAGCTGCCTACTTTGGTATCTATGATACTGCAAAGGGAATGCTTCCGGATCCCAAGAATACTCACATCTTCATCAGCTGGATGATCACACAGTCTGTCACTGCTGTTGCTGGCTTAACTTCCCATCCGTTTGACAGAGTTCTTCGTCGTATGATGATGCAGTCAGGATGCAAAGAAACAGATATCATATATACAGGCATGCTTGACTGCTAGCTGAAGATCGCTTGTGATGAAGGAGGCAAGGCTTTTTTTCAAGGGCGCATGGTCCAACATTCTCAGAGGCATGGGTGGTGCCTTTGTGCTTGCTTGTATGGTCAGATCAAGAAGTTCACATAATTATGCCCTAGGTGTTCTCCCCGAGAACAGGCATGTTGTATGAAATACCATATCTTGAACATTCTGGACAGATTCCCTGGGCTTGCCTGATTTCTCATTGGCAACTATGACCGGTTAAAAAGTGGGAAGCAATGTACTCATCTGACCAGTTTTCTCTTAAAGCCATTTCCATAATGACAATAATGATGGGACTCAATTATATTTTTGTTTCAATCACTCTTGAAAATAAAAGTTGAAGAAATAAAAATATCTTTAAAATAAAAACATAATAAAGCAAGATAAAAGATATACTGCCTGGTAAGGCAGTCTCACCATGGGGAAGTAATTGAAAAGCTGACAAGAGAATCCATGTCAGAGGGTACCCTCAATTCCCTTACTAGGGGATCCACATGAAGTTTGAGTTGCCCATCAGCTACATCTTTGTAGAGGGCCTAGATCCAGTTCACATAATGCCCTTGGTTTGTGCTTCAGTCTCAGCAAGCCTCCCTGGGTCATGGTTAATTGGCTTTATTGGTCTTCTTGTGAAGCTCCTGTCACCTCCAGGTCCTTTTATCCTTTCCCCCTCTTTCCTACAAGGCTTCCTTGTGGGCACGAGTCTCAGCATCTGTTTGGAGGTGCTGCTGGGTGGAGCCTATCAGAGGACAACTCTGCTTCACTCCTGACTGCAAGCATAGCAGAGTATCATTAATAGTGTCTGGGTTGATTCTCTCCCTTGAGTTGGGTCTTCGATTGGGCCAGACATTGTTTGGACATAACCTCAATATCTGCTCTGTCTGTTCTATCTTTATCGCCACACATCTTGTAGACTGGGTGAATTTTGACTGGAAGTTTTTGTGGGTGGGTTGGTGTTCCCCTCCCTCTACTAGGAGACTTGTCTAGTTAGAGGCTGTCCTCTTCAGATTCTACTGTCCCTGTTACTAAGAGTCTCTGCTAGAGTCCCTCTCATATCCCCCTGGGAGCCTATCTTGACTTAGGTCTCCACCTTGTCACCAAGATGGCCCTTGCACAGGGGAAGAGGACACACTAAGTCCTGATATGACTTTATGAGCTGAGGTGGATAGGAAGGAGGTCTCTTCTTTTCTGAGGAATAGGGGAGGGGAAGAAGAAGGGAGGGTGGGACTGAAAGGTGAGGGGGGATAGGGTTATAACCAGGATGTTAAGGGACTAAGTAAATAAATACATAAAATTATTATATGCCTGGATTTAAAAACTAAAATTATGAATTTTAGGAGGAACAATATTTGTGGACAATATGTCTCATTTTAAAAAGATCTGAATGCAAATTTGCTATTCAAAGATTTATCTTTTTAAAAGTTGCAATTATATAAAAATCAAAAATATGTACTTCATCATCAGGAATGTGAACATTTAAATAATGAATAAATATGCTGATACAGTTTTTAAAAGGGCATTGCCTTTTCTGGGACCCTATATAGACTGGATCTGTTGAGGAGGCATATAGATTTATATTCCAAATCAGGCATACTTTTCACATTAAACAGTAAAATAAAACCTGTTTCTTTAAAATAGGGATAGTTTTCATGAGGTCTTGCCAATGCCAATTTAGTTACTATTTTCAGTCTATTATACTACACCCTATTTGCAAACATGAAAAGAAACTTCCCATTTAAAACCTACTCAGGGTTAGGGTTAGGAAGGACAGCAGGTAGCCAAGAAGAGACTTGATACCCTATGAGAATATATAGGGGGAGGTGATCCCCCTCAGGAACAGTCATAGGGGAGGGGAATAATGGGAAAATGGGGGAGGGAGGAATGGGAGGATACAAGGGATGGGATAAACATTGAGATGTAACAAGAATAAATTAATAAAAAAAAACACCTACTCATATTTTAATATATCTCAAACATGGACATATTGCAACTTTCAAAGAAAAGTGAAACAATGTTGCAAAACTCCACTGATATTCCAAACCTAAAATAATCTAGTATTTAGTCCTACCTCTGACAGTCAATAAAACTCTGCAACCATTAGAAACACATTAAACCATTTTCTTTCCATCGTCAACATCTATCACTTCCCTATTCAAGAATGCCTATAATTAGAAGATTTTGAAACCCAGAGCTTGTATTGAAGAATAGTGGTAAATTACTCCCATTATCTTTAGCCCTTTGTTATAGTCACCTACTTCAAATACTGTGAGCTCTTTGGAACACTCACAAGGGTGAAAGTGTGGCCAAAAAGAGTGTTAGTAATCAAAGGAAGTGAAACCTTAGTTAGGATAGATTAATGTGGAAACCAAGAATACATCAGAAAGTTTATTCACAGGTTCTTATTTTTATAGTTTAATCATACTAAAGTTAATAGCTTTCATGCATTTGAAGAATGAAGTTAAAGGATTATTTTCATCACTCATTAGGTGTTTCATTCTAGAAAGTTAGCCATTTGTATTGCACTTTCTTTTCCCTTTTATCCATCTTCATTCTATTTCGTACATACCCTCATTGTACCGAATTTCCTATTGTATTGTGTGTTAATCTATAAGCTATCTTTATCAAATATTACAAGCTTCTTCAAAATTATGAAAAAGAGTCACAATATAGTAACCCACAGCTTTAGTTCCAGGACTGGAGAAGCTGACACAGGAGGAAGACAAATTTGAGAGAAGCTTGGTTCTATGAAAAGACCCAGCATATTTTTTTTTAAATGTGATTAATTCTTGGCTCCAGTTCCAGAACACTCTATAAGTAGGAAAAAACAAAAACAAAACTGTAGTTCAAAGGTTTGGTGGCTGGGTTGGTGTCTTAATCCCTCCTTTTGGGGCCTTGCTTGATTACAGAAGATGGCCTCTTCTGGCTCTGTGTCCTCCATTATTAGGGCCACTTAGTAGATTCTGTAAAGTTTCCATTCCACTAGTTTTCCACCTGCTCCCAAAACGCCTCCCCCCAATTTCAGCCATTTCTCCCAGTATTTTCTCCCTTCTCCCTAACTACCTCACTTGATCTCTCCTGTTCAAAGCTCCACTCACCCCCAGTGCACCAGCAAAATCTATTTTATTTCCACTTCCTGCTCTAAGCCCTCCTTGCTATTCAGCCCCTCTGGATCTATGGCTTGTGGTATCAGAAAGACCAGAGAGTCTTCTTGCAGCAACTGATGAGGGGAGATGCAGAAACTACAACCAAATATTAGACAGAACTCCAGGAATCTTGAGGAGGAGGAGGAGGAGGAGGAGGAGGAGGAGGAGGAGGAGGAGGAGGAGAAGGAAGGATTGGGGAAACCACAAGGGAAAGGGACATCACAAGAACAAGGCCCAGAGTCAACTGACCAGGACTCATGGGGACTCACAGAGATCATGGAGCCTGTAGCATTCTGACCTATGTTCTCTGCATGTATGTTACGGCTGAATAGCTTGATGTTGTAGAGGAACTCCTTGAGTGGGTGCAGCAGTTATCAATGAGCTGTTTGGCCAATCAGCTGGGCAGAAGGACAAGAAGTGGAAGGTGGGACTTCTGTGGAGGGGAGGAAAAGAGGATAATGGCAGAGCAGCGGGCTGGAGAAAAAGATTGATGGAGTAGCAGCTAGTTATTGGTCTATATGTGGGTTTTACCTGTATTAGAATTAGAGTAGCTCAGATTCTGCCCAGCATAGTGTTTGTAGCTTAAAAATAAACCATAATCTCTGTGTCTGTCATTGGGGGAACTAGCTGGTTACAGAAATTTACTGCCTTAATAATTTACTGTATTAATAAATATACACAGAGATAGGATCCTGCCCTAGTCTGCCTACCGATGATGTCATAGACTACCTGCCACTGGCCATGGCCCTGCTAAATAAAAGGACAGACCCACCTCGCCCCCTCCCTCTTCCCTCTTTTTATATCTTACCTCTCTCCTCTCTCTCTCTCTCTCTTTCTCTCTTTCTCTCTCTCTTTTCTTTTCCACTGTCTCTGTCTCTCTTTATCTCTCTGAGGTATGCCTCCCCCTTTTCTTCTCTCTGCATGCTAATACAATAAACCTCTATATAATCTGTCACCTGGCATCTTATTTTTTAATTATTAAAATGAACAATAAACAGTATTTCAACATGGTATTCTGGTGGGATTCCTAAAAGTGGGAGCAATGCCATCTGTGAATCTTTTGCCTTCCTGTAGGACTCTTTTTCTCCTGCTGGGTTGCCTCTTGCAGCCTTGTGTGATGGTATGCGCCAGGTCTTATTGTAGCTTGTTATGCCTAGTTTTATTGATGTCCCTGGGAGGCCTGCTATTTTCTGAGGAAGGTAGGGAGAGGGAGAGTGGATCTAAAGAAAAAGGAGAGATAATGGGAAAGGGAGGAAAGGGAGGGAGGGGAAGGAAGGGAGGGAGGGAAGAGAAGGAGGGAAATGCAGCTGGATGTAATATATGAGAGAATAAAAATATGATTAATTCATTAAAATGTGCTTTATTTCCAGTTGATATATTATACAGCACAAAGAATAACTAAAAACGATTATTTGAATATGAATTGGATTTCTCCCAAATTGCGTTAAAATTGTTTGATTTGGATGTCTGAAGTATCTTTGTTTATGCAAAGGAGAAAGTAAAAAAATATTCAAATTGTCAGAATTATTTTTGTCCTTTAGGCTTTTTTTATAAATCAAGATACGCAATATATGAGTAATTTTTCTTGTTGCTGTAACAAAACATCTGATAGAAGTTGCTGAATGGAGTTTTTGTTTTGACTCATGGGTTCAGGGGATTCAGGTTTCTTGGCAAGTGTTCTGGTTAGTTTTATCTGTCAACTGGTTGCAAACTAGAATTACCTGGGAAGAAAACCTCAGTTTTTAAGTTGCCCAATTCAGATTGCTTGTGAACATGTCCATGGAGTACTGTATTTAACATTAACTGATATAGGAGAAACCATTATGGATGTCACCATTCCATAGGGACGTCATCTTAAAATATACATAGTAAGTACATTTAGATATGTAATGCTGTGTAGAATTGCAGGAAAGCCTGAGTTCAAGTTCTTGTATTAATTTCCTGTCTTGACTTCCCTCAGTAATGGACTGTGTGGACTAAGTAAAATAAACTATTTTGGTCAGAATATTTATTCACAATAGAAATAAAATTAGGCCAGCAGAGAACACATGTCAGTTGGGTTAGTCTATATTGGTAGGAGATTGAGCTGGCTGACCACATGATGGTGGCCAAGCAGGAAGTAGAAAGCTCATCTAGAAGTAAAAGTAAGTGTAACTCAACAGATGACCCTCCTGGCCTGTCTTCTTGCTAGTTTCCATTTCTAAAACCTTCCTTTATCTGTCAAAAAAGGTGGTAGAGCTGTGGGTCAAGTGTTCAAACACATAACTATATATTCAAACAATAACTTTTGTTTTCTAAATTAATCTTTTTTGATAAACTACAGTGCTCCTGATTTCTACATTACCTTATGATGATAAAAATCTAACAAGCCTTTAATAGTTAATATTCTATAAGTGTGTGAAGTGGTTTATCAATGATCTCTGAGAGTCTAAGTTGTGGATTTATCAAGCAGCAATTGTTTTTCATCTCCCCTGCCTCTCCCCCAAATTAGAGACTAAAGGAAAACATAGCCAGAGACAGACCAGTCACAAAGCATGGGATCAAATACTCCGCCATAACATACTCACATACATAAAACACACCCACAAATGCAAACACTCACATATACTTACACACACACACACACACACACACACACACACACACACACACACACACACACACACACCTTTCTCATAGTATAAAATGTCCAAGAGGAGACTAGCGCGTGCCACTGATTCTCTTTGTCCACTATGTTAACCTATGTTCCCAACAAAGTAACTCCAAGTGGGTCAGGGCATACATACTCTTCTAAAGCATTGCTCACACAGAAATACTTTGGTGTTACTTCACTCAAGTTCCACAACTAGAATGTAGGTTTCACATAGACCCCATTGAATATTAATCTTTTGGTTCACAGTATGGCTTCTAGTCTAGTAGATTTAGCATCACATACAAATTTATCAGAAAAGAAAATACTGTGTGCTTACTGTATCTTACAGAATCTATGGCCAAGCCCACTGTATTGAAAGTCCTTCTGACTCATCCCAGGATAATATCTGAGAACTCCCACTTTGCACTGAGTTGTAGGAGATGGAAAAGCCTAGTTTTCATGCTTTCAATCCCATCTTTGTTTAAAATCCTTTGATAGTGGTCTTGGTGCCATCCTCGATTCTTACTGATGTCATCAACAGTGTTTTAAGGGTACCATTAAATCTCAAACACTTGTCTATCCAAGTCTACTTTCTTAGGTGATATCTGTCTTGCATAGCCTTGGGCAAATTCTGCAGATGAAAAAAATCTGATGTCCAATCAAGGGCTCCCATATCTCTCTCTTTTTACTAAACCTGCCCTGTAAATCATTCTTGGGTACTCATTTTTCTCTGCATCCTTTCATGTTCCATGGTTTCTCCACTCCGTTCTGCTACTTCCATTTTACGTCTTTGTCTCTGGCTTTTCCCTACTAACTGCCATCATGCTTACACTTACACCTTCTCTGGCCTAGTGTATCTCATTTTAGTGCCAAGTTGTTTATAGACGAAATGTGAAACTGCATAAGAGATTTACAGTTTGGGGAGCAGCAGGTAGAAGAGGCCCTAATTTACTTTCACAGTTATGTAAAATTTAGATCTCTCATGTCTGTAAAACCACCCACAAGCTACACCAATTGTATTTCACAGGCTAGTCTGTACAAATGATTTACACCAGACTCTAGACCCTTTCCCCCAGGAAAAATTCTGAATATTTTGTTTAAAGAAAAGAAATTAAATTAGACTATCACGAATACAAGCAAAATCAGAATGTCCTTCCATACCAAATAATCCTATCCTTGGGCAAGCGGACTGTATCAAGTTTCTCTGTCTCTATATAAGATGGAGTCATTGTCCATACAATTTAAGGAAAAAGTATGCTCCATTGGGAAAAGTATTGATCCCCAGAAGCTTTCAAGGGAGCCACTTAGTATGATTTGCACTCTGCTCCAGATATACTGAGGCAGCTGAAGAGCTACTCTATAGTCAGCACTCTACCCCTCGTACCATAGAAACTGCCCGCTTAAGTTATACTGACCCATCATTCTACACACAGAAAAGTCAGAGAAAGACATACTATTTAAAGACACAAAGGTATGCTGGATTCATGGACTGTCCTAGCAGTTACCAGCTAGAAAATATAGGAAAACCTATTTAAATGATCAGCTGTTAACTGAAAATTGGCCTCCTCCAACCTAAAAGAAAAAAAAAAAAAGTCTGAGCATAAACTGAAATCAGTTTTCGCAATGGATGTGATATTTACAATTGTGACACTTGGCAATTCCTAGAGACATTTTTGTTTATCATAACTGGAGGGAGGAAAGACAGAGATTTTATTGATAGTGAGGGATGTTGCTCATATTCCATATGCACAGGACAGACCTCCACTACATTTCAACAACAAGCCCAACAGAGTGAAAAGCATGGAAACCATGGGTGATAAGGAATCGATGTAAATGCTGCCAGCAGAAAGGTAGTTGTTTAGCAAATATTTAGTGTGTATCAGACATTTAGTTGGGACGCAGGTTCTCCAGTAACATTAACCTAAATACACAAAGCTGAGGCTCGAAAGTTCACCAAACTTCAGTCAGCTTGAAGAACCATGGGTGCATTTCTGTGCCTCGTGTCTTCATAACAAATGTGTACTTTATTATTCAATCAGTTCTACCAAAATAAAGTTTACAGAGGTCTTGAACATTGCCTATATTTATTCTACTGTTCTAAAGCACCCCCAAGTCAATCATCACTAGAATTGTTCAAGGGCTAACAATCTGTTTTTCCATATTCAAAGGTTCTTATGGAAGCAATATAAACACAGAATTGGTAATCAGTCAATATTGTGGAATGTTCTACAACTCCATCATATTTTTTAAAGCAAAGAAAAACAGAATTGAGCAGAATATTAAAACAGAACCATAATAGTAATAACTTACACTAAAGGAAAACTCATGAAAAATATACCAGTCGCTTGTACTGAAGTTTGTTGTTTAATTCTCACAAACCAACCTTTGAGGAGTATTCTCCTATGTTGTATGTAAGAAAAGGAAGGGACAAAGGCAGGGAACATTTCCCCAAGTAAAGCAGCAGCAAACTAGTGACAGAGCTAAGGCATCAAGTGCTATTGTTTGGGTTTGGAATGTTCCCACAGCGGTTACTTCCTCACACACTCCTAGCCAGGCTGTTCTGTCTTTCTACAGGCCCAAAAGAACCAGGCTAACTGAACATGGACCATGGAATAATAATCCATAAAACCAAACTTTCTTATTTGTAACTTGATTGTTTCAGCTATTTTGTTGTAGTAATGGAAAGCTGACTAGCATATCAAGAGATCCTAGCTCCAGAAAATCTATGACTTACCTACCATACCATTCGTCTTTAAAGACTACAAACAGATAGATGTATTTTATCTCTTAAACATGACTATGGAAGACATATATCAAGGAATTAATGTATCAGTTCTATTCAGTAAACTATTAATATTGCATGTTGCTCATATATTTGGGCAAAGTCACAATGCCTACTGTGATGTTCTAGCATTGGAAACACTGGGGCCCTCTAGTTTTGTTGAAACTGTTTAAATGGCCATGGACATAGCCTTGTTGTTGCCAAACATGTCCTCACTGCAGGTGACATTTCAACAGCTTTCTCAAGGAGAAATTGTTGCTTTCACTCTGCTCCTATAGATTGTGTAAAATGGCCCATTACCTCTGGCTCCTCCAACAGGGATACTTCAAAGGCAATCTGAGAAGAAAAAACAAAACAAAACAAAACAAAACACTCATGTGAACGGTAAACTGCCATTGAACAGACAAACTGACCCACACCCAACAGCCACACAGAATTAGAGAGGAACAGTGTATCGTCCCCTCCTGGACAGCCAGCAATTGCTACTTAATCTACACTGCTGGTTTTCCTTCCTCCTTCACCAAATGCAAATAGATGTGTTGCTGATCCTTAACTGCAAAGCATTTTCTTTTGCTGAAGATTCTTTCTTTGCTCCCATCTCATAGAATCTTCACTTTATGTCAAGGAACGCTCTCTCTCTCTCTCTCTCTCTCTCTCTCTCTCTCTCTCTCTCTCTCTCTCTCTCTCTCTCTCTCTCTCTCTCTGTCTTTGTCTCTCTCTCTCTGTCTCTCTCTCCTCTCTCTCTCTCTTCTCTCTCTCCATCTTTCTCTCTCTGTATCTCTGTCTCTGTCTCTCTCTGTCTCTCTCTGTCTCTGTTTCTCTCTATATCTGTCTCTCTCTGTTTCTGTCTCTCTCTGCGTCTCTCTCTGTCTCTGTCTCTCTGTCTCTGTCTCTGTCTCTCTCCATCAGACACACACACACACAAACACACAAACACACACACACACATGAGAGTGAGAGAGAAAGGGAGGGATGGAGGAAGGAAGGAAGAGAGGGAGGGAGAGAAATTGAGAGAACGGTTGTAAGGAAATGCTGAACTTTACTAATCAGACTTTGTGCCTGTTAAGATGATTTAATAAGCACTGGTTCATAATGGCTACAAAATACATTTGAAATCAAGTTTATCTTTTAAAAAAGGAATATCTGCTGAGAATACAGAAGAGATCTCAGATTTATTCATGCACAAGAAGCCCATTTTAACAGTGTTTATGATATGGCTCATTGACAAATCCTTCAAAACACAGCTATGAAGAGCAACAAGAACAAAACTCACCACACATCACATAATTAGTCCATAAAACAGATGTTCCTTGCTTCACACACTGAACATTTTTTTAGATGCCCTATTATTTCTTTTAATCAGCATACTCATTGGATGTAGTTTTGTCACTATGAAATAAAATTTTGTGTAAAATGTTAGCAAAATATCTTGGAACCATGTATTACAGAGGCCTCAACAAGTTTTGAAAGATTGTGTATGACTGCAATGAAGCAAACAAGTTTGTCACAGTTCTCCAAGAATATATTCAAATGTACCTAACCCTCAAGTCATAGTCAAAGGGAGAAAATTAATGCACGTTCATTATGATGACTGGGAAGTTTTGAATATTTAATAAAAACCACTTGTTATATTTTTCTCCATATAATTGGCATGTGGAATGCAAAAATTATTTATCCCAGTTAAAAAACGAAGGACACAAATATAGGGGATTTGAAGAACTCCCTAACAATACACAATATATAGAAACAATGTATAGAAACAATACAATATAATAGTAGATGAGAGACTTAGACTCTTTATCTCCTGAGTCTCAGCTGATCTTTGTCCTATTAAATCAATGACAAAGCTTCAACTACCTGCTAAGAAATGAGTACATTTAATGCATTGATTTAGTAACATGAAATCAGTTTGGCCTGGAATGATTTTCTTTTGTTCTTCTTTGCCATTTGAAATAAAAATCATTCTCTTTGAGAAAAATTAATAATAATGATTAAGGATAGAGTAGCTTTATGTATTTTAGGTGGTTAGATAGATATATGCTGAACAGACTCAATCATAAATATATAAAACATAACTCAAACTTCTTTTTTTTAGAATTAGCATTTTTTCAATTTTTTTATTAATTTATTCTTGTTACATCTCAATGGTTATCCCATCCCTTATATCCTCCCATTCTTCCCCCCTCCCATTTTCCCCTTATCCCCCTCCCCAAGTAGAAGGATCCAGAGGGTCCTAAAAACTTACAAGTAGAACATTATGATAGGCAGATTTGGGCCCAGGGTTCCCGCTCAAACTAAGGCACCAGCCAAGGACAATACAGGCAGTAAACTTTAAACCCCTACCCAGATCTAGCCAATGGTCAGAACATTCTCCACAGTTGAGTGGAGAGTGGGATATGACTTTCTCATGTACTCTGGTGCCTCACATTTGAACTCAAACTTCTTTAACCCAGAAAGATAATATTTTAGCTTACTAATGGAATAAAAGGTTCATTGTCATAGATGCAGACCAAGCTATATCATGGATTCAGTCATCTTCACAGGACATATTCTCTCTCTAGAATTTGGTTTTGGTATCAGATTTGAAAGACTGACCATGGAAGATTCAGATTCTTAGCCTATCTCTAATCTTACTATTAGAACATTTTTTTCATGCTAGTTCCACAAACTCTACCTGGACCTGGTGAGGTCATGTAATTAACCCAAATCTAATCCTTATACCCAGAAAACATTATAATCTTTTTGTCCCCAGCCCCCTACATCCAAATGCAAACAAAGAACATAAAGTAAAAACAAGGAAAAGAAAATCAGGGTTTTGTTATTAGATGGTGGATAATTTTGACTTGAAGAAAAACTACCAACAATCATTAGTATTGAATTGGCAGTGTGATACAATCTTCTCAAATTTCTAAAGTTATAGCTCCCTCAAACCCCAAAGGTTTAAAACTTCCACATCTAGATTGATGGTCCAATACTCAGCAGACTTGGAGGAAACCTTAATAGACACATACAATGTTTTGGATGTCCTAGTAGATAGCTAATATGCAACAAACCAAATTTGTTGCTTTTCTTCCCTAGCTACATACAGGCCTCAGAGTCAAACTTTCTTTTAATAATAACATTGTATGTCAATAAAACTTATTCCTGTCTTTTAAAATACATAGATGAACCAAGTACTAAAAATCTACTGCCTACAAGAAATATTTTGTTTACTTTTATCAAAATAAATAGAATAAAGGAAAGTAAGATACCAAAGTGATCATCTGGAGTACCATAGACACCAGCTTGTGTTTACTTTAAGCACAAAGACCCTAATTAAAAACCTGGTATCATTCTAATCTACATATTCTCTATTTGGTAAGTGAAAAAAAATGTTCTTGGGTTGCCATGCGCTCCTGTAGCACCTTCCTAGCCAGATCATAGAGGAAGAAGAGTCACTCAGGCCTGATGTGTTAGGCTGGGATGGTGGGGTTGTGTTCCCCTTTTCTGAGGAAGAGGAGAGGGAGGAAGAGAGAGGGGAGGTGGGACCACAAAGAAAGAAGAAAGGAGGCTAGGAACGCATTGTAATCATCAAATTAATTACAAAATAGTAATATAGAAAGAGTTGCCCCTAGAGGTGTTGCAGATGTGGCTGCTATGTCACTTATACGTCAGTAGGTGGCAGAGAGGAGAGAGGCTGTGTCTAAGCTCGGTGTTCTACCCTGTGAACACCAGAAGGATTAGCACTCCCTGAGAGAAGCAAGCCTGATACCACCTCCAGTTCAGCCCCAGACAGGCCCAGACAAGCTCCCTTGGGAAGGAGAGAGCCTGACATAGAATAACACCCCCTGAAGACAAGCTGGACCCTACCTGGGGCCGTGATCCCAGGCAGGAGTGAGCCTGAGACAGACGACCCTTGCATGGGACCACTCAGGAGGCCAGGTGAGGACCAAGCCTGAGATAACCAGTAGACTAGTGGCATGGGGCCTGGACAGGGAACTAGCTTGAGATAACCAACAGGCTGATGTTGTACAGGCCTTGGGTGGCAGACCAAATCTACGTGACCTTGCCCCAGTCCCGTAATGCTTGAACTGAGCATAGCACGCCTGGAACCACTTCTAAGGTAACCCCCAGAAATGCAAAGACACTGAGGTACACTAAGAGGAGGAGCCAGTAAGTAGTGGAGAAATGGAAGAGGAGAAACAGAAGGATGTAGGCACAATGAAGAGAGGCAGAACTGAAGAACACTGATGTGAGTAGCTAGTGATGCACCTGCAACCATGGTGTGGGCCAGGCCTGTGTAGCCACTGGGAGCCATGATTCGGTTTGTGGCCCTGCAGTGGCAGGAGTCTGTTACCACCAAAGGCCCAGTGAATGTCCCTGATCTGGGCTGCTGCCTGGGGACATATTTATGTCTGAGGACTATGCAGAACTGGCCCCACCCCTCACTCAGACATTGTTGGGGAGCTAGACCTGAGGGCTTGATAGCCCCTAGACACGCTATGGTACATAGGTGGAATTGTGGGTGAGTCAGGCCTGAAGGTATGAAGTGAAGGCCCTGTCACTTGTCTCCCATGCAGTGGCACAGATAAGATCTTTTTACTGTCCTCCAGCAAGAGGTGATGGGCTGACCAGCTGAGATACACCTCAGCTCCATATCCAGAAACTTGAATTGGCTCACCCTAACATCTAACCCGTAGATGAACTGCTGGTGTGCATGAAGGGGCAGTCCTACTGATCGGAAACTACAAGATTTCCATGACACAGGGAAATAACAGAATATTCAAGAAGAATCCCAGTGAGGTACCAATATTGATGAAGCAGTAGGAGCCTCATCCCAGACCAACAAGCCATTTAACATTTGACAAACATTTGCAAGCAAGGGAGTGTTGACAGAAGGGTCTTCGAGAGTACGTTGTGACACAGTACAGTTTCTACAATGAGATTTTTTTCTCTGTTGTGGGGAGTTTGCAAGGGTGGAGGGTGGGTACAGGAGAGGGGAGATGAGTGGGATTTGGATACATGATGAGAACTTCACATAGAACCAATAAAAAGTTTTTAAAAGGAATATAGAGACAATGGCCTTTAAAATTGGTATACTTGTAAATAAATGTTATCTAAAATTATTAATATAGCAACCCTAGAAAAAGGGGCCTGAGATAGTAATAACATCAATCCTACATTTATGATGTCTTCATTTTGTAGACGCTTCTTTATGTTCTTGCATATCAGCAAACAGCTCATTTTAATTGTTGTAAGAGCCTTCAGTCAGGAAGGATGAAGCAAAACTATGTCTTCTGGACAGAACAGGACATGTTCACTCATGACATCACAACAGCTATGGCTGCCCCCACATGACCAATATAATGAACATTCTAGCATATGGTAGGAAAGGGGTTTATTAGTCCCCACCCCTAAGTAACTGTGGATAATTAATGGTTTCTAGAACAGGGAGAGTCAGTTTTCTTTAAGTGTGTGTGTGTGTGTGTGCGTGTGCGTGTGTGTGTGTCTGTGTGCGTGTATAAGGTTGGATGGTATAGAAATGGGGTTAGATCTACAAGAATTTAAGATAATTTGGGAGTAAATGTGCAAAATAAATTGTACGAAACTCACAAAGAACAATTTTAAAAAGAATACAGTTTTAGATCACCAACAAACATTTGAAATGTGAAATTTATATAGGCCTATACCTAGCATAAAAGGTTTTTTTTTCCAGCTAGAAAGTCAAATCTTAAAAAATTAAAAAGGAATTCTATTTTTAATAACCTCAGCATATAAGCAGTGTTTTGTCCAGATGAAAATAATCAATTTTTTATTTCTTTATATTTCTTTAATTAGTGTGTGTGTAGGTGGGTGCCTGTGAGCAGAAGTGCACATGGGTGTTCAGGTGTTCAAGGGTCATTCCTCAGAAGCACCATACTGCGTTTTAAGACAAGGTTTCTCATTGGCCTGGAACTTGCCATGTAAGCTAAACTGGTTAGCCAGTGAGTCCCAAGGATCTACTTCTTGTCTCCTCCTCTTCGGTTCTGGAATTCCAGGCTCATGGTACCACATAATTAGTGTGGATTAGGAGAGATCAAACTTCATTCTTCATGATTGTGTAGCAAGCACTTTACCGACTGAACTTTCTCTCTGCCCCACAAACCCTTTTTAAAAATATATCAGGTAGCAACAAATATATAGGGCATATGGATTATGCAGAGCAGTGAGTGCACATACTGAAAGTATGTGGGACAAGACTTACCTACCTGTGAAAGTTTGAAGATTTCATCTGTAGAATGGAGACATCTTGAGGATTTTGTACAAATTGTAAATCTGAAAGCACTTACAAGTGTAACTGGGGCATCGTAATCCCTGTGTAAATCGATTTTTTTCATTGCCATCCTCATCTTCAAGGGGGCCACTTTATTGTAGCTTTTATATGAATTTCTACTTAATGCCGTGCAGATGTATTTTTATTTATGCTCACATTCAAAGTCAACAACCTTGAGTTTGCCCTTAGTATTGTCAAAGCTTTTTTTTTTTGTTTTTTTGGTTTTTTTTTTTTTTTTTTTTTTTTTTTTTTTGTTTTTTTTTGGTAAAAACACATTATAGGAAAGTTGCCCCTACTTTTAAAAGTCTCTCCTTGTGAAAGAGTCTGGTTCTAAAGTCAGCCACCTGCTTTCATCTCCAAAGCTCACTCCAAGTTAAAAATTGCTCAACTCTAGTCTACCACCTAACATGAAAGTTTCAGCTTGAAAGGACCTCCAGCCTGTGCCTGCCATCACGAGCCAAGAAACCCAAGTGAGCAGAGGTGGCTGTGAGCTGAAATGAAAAGGATGAGTCTAAGCATGCTCACAGTGTGATCTTTGCAAAAAAATAAAAGGGCACTGCAGAGGTGTTCCCGCTCAGGGAATTGGATAAATGAGCAGGCAGCTCTATGCAGACCACAAAAACAGATTAATCAGGCTTTGAAACAATTTTGTTCTAGTTTGTATTCTTTGGGGAGCACTTCCTTAGTTGCAACTAAATGGGGATCCCTGAGGCCTGCCAAATATCCCATTTAAATTAGCATAAATTTGCATACATTGACATGCAAAATGAGATGCTGCTGCAAGATATTCTTTCACAATCTCAGGTAAGTGTATTTGTTTCTTGTTTTGTTTTGCTCCATTTTCCATTACTATCTGTGCAAGTACAACTGAGATTACCCGAAGCCATGGCCTGGGAGAATATCTTCTGTCACTGGGTACTTGTCCCACGCTAAGATATCCCCTACTTTAGTGAGGGTCTTGGCTTTCTTATGTAAAAGGAATGGTGGAATTCCAGAAAACTTTGAACATTTGTGATGTATCTAAAATTCCAATTTCAATTTTTTCTTTACATCTGTCTGGAATACATCCCGGTGAACTAAATTAGGGATTGACGACACCCTAGATCTTGTTAAGCATTACTTAAGTAAAGTTTGCCTGACCTGTACCACATACATCAATTTATGTCCTGGCTATCACAGCTCACCCACCACAACACACCCACGTGTATCACAAGAGACTTCTCACTTGTAGCCCTAAATATTTACCAGTTAGTCGTTAACAAGATTTTTTTTAATTCTGTTTCCTAGTGTAAACTAAGAGTAATAGAAACTTTCATTTTCTAGTCAATTTGTTATATTAATAATGTTCTTTGTGAAAGTAAATTGAAAGGCTATCAGAAAAAAAAAATAGGCAAAGCATGTTGGACGAAACCTGCACAGATATTTGTCCTGCTTTTAAATAATTCTCATTCAAACCAACAAAAGACATTCATGACAAATGCTCTGATGTTCAAAGGCATTGTAAAATGCCATTGTCACACTCAAACTAGCTTTTCATACATGCGTCGGCACAATCTAGATTGAAAGCCCAACTGTCATTTTATTCTAGATCATATTCTGGCACAATCTATTTGAAATAGGTCACATCTTGCTTTGTGGGTCATTTTTATAGGCTTTACCAAATGAAAAGTGATTTTTAGCCTCCAACTCTACCCATTCCTGTTTGAATGACTTCTTAACTGATATCTGAAGGAGCAGCTGCGTGAATTCTGCAGTGGGTCCTATTCTAATTGTATCAAAAGGAGTGATGTTAAGCCATGAAATGAATAATTGGGGAGCAAAAGAACCTTACCCAGATCATCTAGATAAGATAATTATAGAGTAAGTCTTGTCTGCCTTGCCTTTAAGTGTGTCTCTTCTACTTAGCACAAAATAGGAGCAAATATTAAGACTGTAGTTCTAAGCAGGACATAGCAAGGGGGAAACCCAAAATATCTGCCTTGAGCTCTGTGGAAAATGCCCTCATTCAGGCAGTTTTAAACCTCAAAACGCCTGGCTCAGGAACATTTCCTACACTGAACTTCTTTATGGAAACTGTTCTCTTTGTTGTCCCTTTAATTCTAGTTCCTGCTGTTCATCACGTAGAAACCTCAGTTCCTTTCGACTCATTAAATTATATTATTTTTCTTTCTTCTTTTCCCCAAACAAGGCTGTGCTCAGAATCAATGTGGAGCCTCAGAGATCAGAATTTTATTTCCAGCATCCTGACTTTGAGAAAGTTTCTGGAATTTACAAGCAAGCTTGCTGCTGAGAAAAAAACGTCTGACACTGGGCAATTCATAAAGCAGAGGCATTTGGGTTTTATCATTCTGTAGGCTAGAACATCTACAGTCCGAGGAACTATATTTGGTAATAAACAAATAAATAAATAAATAAAATAGGAAACTTCTTATCTCTCTTTTTAAATTAATCTGTTTTAAGTAGCTTTATTTTTCCACAACCAAAAGTACTTCCAAGTATTAACTGGTTCAAGCACCAACTCAAAACCTCAACATTCTGAGTATCATCTAACCAAGTGTGTATAAAGCATAAATCATGATTAACCCTTTGAAAAATTTTTCTTAAACTGTGAGGCTGTAAAATTTATCAGCTATGTGTTCCAAAAGTACTATGAGAGAAAGGAATAGGATATTCTAGTCCATAGAGCATAAATAGGAAAGAAGAAACAGGGATGGGAAAATGATTCCAAAGTACAGTGGGATCAGCAACATTTAGGAATCAGTCCCAGAATATTATCCCACTCTCTAGGAATGCTGGAATGGGAGGAATGGGAGGACACTATACTCAACATATATTTGAAAGCTACCCTTTCAAAAACCATACTCCTATAATCTTGGAATCATAAGGACAGGGTCCTCACGCTGTAATCACCCTTTAAAATTTTCTCCTCTCAAAATATTGCATTGGGGGTTAATTCTGCATTTGAGGAGCATACTGAAATCACAGTACCAAAGCTTCTGTACCTGTCAGATTTGAATGATAGTAGTTACAGCTTCCTGCTGTCCTTGAGAGGAGTCTACTAATGAAATGTATAACCCTGGTATGTAGCACACTCATACAAATGTCATGTCAGCATACCTTCCAAAGAAGATAAATGAGACACTCCTTCTCCTCTTTTATATCCACTGGTTTTCCAAAACTAGGATATCATATCAATCACTCATTCAGTAGAGCTTGGCCACTGGGTTCTCTCAAGTGTTTAGCTAGTACCTGTCTACCCAATCCTGCCTTTACTGAAACTTCTTTTCAGAAAATCATGTGCCCCTTCCTAAAGTGGAACAGGACTTGTTTTCAAAGATACTGGGCTTTGAAATCTTACTAATGAGATCCCGAGGATTTAAAATGTGAGGCTAGCAGTCCATGAAAGCGTAGTAGATCTCTGTTACTTCATCATTCTTGACAGTAACCTAAGTGGTGGTTAATTATTTTCTACTTCCTGAATACATCAAGTGTAAATCCACAGAATATATTAGCCAAAGTCATAATCAGAGAGGAATGGAACACTTAAAAGCATTACATTGAGGCAAGAAGGCCGCTCTAGCTATATGCATTTAATCATGTCTGTTATTTTAAAGGTCAGCATTACAGTTCAATTAGTAGTTTTATTTGTTAGATGCATTTTCCCTTGCAAAATTATTCACCCCAGCTTGTAAAATATGATCAATCTTCAAGTGTGTGTGTGTGTGTGTGTGTGTGTGTGTGTGTGTGTGTGTGTGTGTTTATGATAGAAAGAGTTCCTCTCAGATCTCTTGGTCCTATTTCAAGCTTCTCACTGAATTTGTCACTTAATACCATCTAGTCCTAGTATATCTTAGCTGTCTCCAACAACACATGGGATAGATAGACTCTTTCCATAATTAGATAAATGAGACAAGCAGGGATTACAGTATAGAGGTGTGAAACCTATAACTCATTTGTTCCACTAAATAAATAAATTAATTAATATTCTCAAGAATTTAATTTTAAAAAGAATAAGATAATATTGAAGACATTATTCAAATGCTTTTTTTCTCCAGAAAGTAATGTGAGATTTGACACATTACTATGACAGGAAGAGCTTGTCATAGTCGGCCTTGCAATAGCAGGAAAGATAAAACTTGAGCTTTATATAAGACACATCTTTAAAAACAGTAATGGGACAATATGGCTTGTGGAAGACAAGCCAAATACAATGAAGAAAGTAGGCTAAGAGGTGAGTGACAGCATTTATGCTCCTGTTTACCTTTCACATAGCAAACACAGGAAGTGAGAAGAGGAATGTAAGCCTACATGGCAAAGTGTGCTTCCTCAAGTCCCAGACACATGAGAGCCAAGTTCTGAAATTCTGGTTTATATGAACAAAATGTAAAAGCAAAGCTAAAATGCTTTCTTGACAATATAGATGTTAAAAGTGCATGTGTACGGGCAGTAAGTGTGTAGAGGTAGCAACTGAGAACATAGAATACATATGCAACCAAATAAAAGATGAAAGTATGCAAAGATGAAATAATGCACTAAAACTTGAAAAATACTCTTTCTGTGAATTTTCGAATTTTCCTACATAAAGGAACCCCATGTTCTTTCTTTCTTTCTTATTTTTTTTTCTGTCTATGTCTGGGTATGCTCCTTGGAATTACTCTTGCCTCAAAAATATTTCAGAGCAAATTACTTCACTTCAAATTGATCATTTCTAAGTAAACAGACTTCCCCCAGTACAGGTCCAGCCATCTTATAGGTTGACAGTGATTTTTCACTGGTTAATTGACAAGATTAGCAAGTCCACACTGCAAGAATTGGAGGTAATGAAACCAAACTACCTGCCTAATGACACAATTTATACCTCATTAAGAGACTGTACCGTTCCACATCCAAGGGCTGCTGTATGGAAACAGAGACTAGAATACCATCATAGGCCTCTTCTTTGGGGCCTAAGTCTCCTCCAGCCCAAATGGAGATGTAAAACGTACTTTGACCATACTGAGTTATCAAATTAAAAAAAAAAAAAAAAAAAAAAAAAAGAAGTCATTCACTCATACAGGATACTGACTAATTAATATCACTTAATAGTAACATAAAAGTGCAAGGTCTTTCCATTGTTAACTATGCACACCACTTTTCAAATTGTATTTTTATTAGTTACGTAGCATTCCTTACATCACCCCGGACTACTAACAGGCTTTTTAAAAGTAGGGACTTTATTTAACTTGTCTTTGTATGAACTCCAAAATGTAGACATCTATTAAATGTTATTGAAAGAGCGACTGAAAGAATAATTGAAACATGCTTGCACCTGAAAAATAAAAAGGAGAAATAAAAAGCACATAGGAACTAGGATAGATGGTCCAGGGTTAAGTAGCTATACCAATTAAAGAGGCATTCTAAATTGCATTCCCTGGGAGACTCTGGAGAGATCGATGGTCTTTAAGCAAGGCAGTCTCAAGATTGAGTGCCACCTAGAGGTCTTAGGGAGAATAATGTTGAAAATGCTCTAAATTGTTCATAAATAATAGTTCATTTCCCACGTACATGCTTGTTCTTAGACCAAAGGAGGTTTCCCTCTGTTCAGAGATCTAGAGTAAATCTTCAGAATCTCAAACGTATTGAATGGTGTCTGCCTTTCCGTTCATCTAAATAGCAAGAATTGTGCTCATACACCCACATTGTTCATGATAGGTAGGTGCTTAGAGTCCTAGCTGATCTACCAAGAAGCTGAATATAGTCCCGCCCAACTTACTAGTCATTACATGCTCATTCTATGATAGGCACTGCTCCTTCATCACACAACATGAAAGAAACGTGCAGACCAAAGAACAAGCTAAAAAAAAAAAAAAAAAAAAAAAAAAAAAAGTGTACCCACAAACAGATATAAAATATTTGCGGTAGGTAAGGCAGCCAGAGAGTCATTGATCATCTTTTACCATCCTAAATTTCAGATAGAAATCCTTTTTCATTTTACTCACCTGTAAGGATAAAGCCTCTTGTTTTCATTGAACTACATGAATGATTTTGTTAATGTTTAAGAGCCACTGCGGCGTGAAATATTAAAGCAAAACATAGAACACGCCTTGAAAGTATTTAGCCTGGGGGATGCGACTCAGTCTCGGGGTGGTTGAAGAATGGCTCCGTTAGGAAATGACACGTAAAATGAAGATCAAGGTGACGTGCTGGGAGATAGAGCATTCCAGGCCGAACGGGGACAAGTGGGTTTTTCTATTTATTTATTTGTTTGTTTGTTTGTTTACTTATTTTTATTTTACATCCTGGACATAGCCCCATCCCTCCTTTCCTCTTAGGTCCTCACTCACTCACTTTTTCTTCCCCCATTCTTCAAAAATTGGAGTGCCTCCCTTACAATCCACCCCAGTTCATCAGGTCACATCAGGACTGAGCATGTCCTCTTCCCCTGTGGCCTGGCAAGGCAGTTCAGCCATGGGGGAGTGATGAAAACACTGACATCAGAGTCCATGTCAGAGACAGCCTCCACTCCCCTTACTAGAGGACCCACATGAAGCCTGAGCTACCCCCATTGGCTGCATCTGTGTAGGGGGCCTAGGTCCAGTCCATGCATGGTCCTTGGTGGTGCTGCAGTCTCAGCAAGGCCTTCTACGTCCTGGCTAGTTGGTTCTGTTGGTCTTCTTATGGAGCTCCTGTCATCTCCAGATCCTTTTCTTCCCTCCCGACCATTCTACTTTTCCATAAGACTCCCAATGTATCACCTAATATTTAGATGGAAATCTCAGTATCCGTTTCAAACTGCTGTGTGGAGCCTCTGAGAGGACAGTTCTGCTAGGTTACTTTCAAGAAACATTGCAGAGTATCAGTAGTAGTGTCAGGGGTTGGCTCTTTTCCATGGGTGGGTCTTTGGTTGAGCTAGGCATTGGTTGAACATTCCTTCAATCTCTGCTCCATCTTTATCACTGCATATCTTCTAGGCAGGGTAAATTTTAGATTGATGTTTTTTTGTGGGAGTCTTGTCTAGTTAAAGAGTGTCCTCCTCAGGACACTATGGCCCCTGCTATTAGGAGTCTCTGACACGTTTGTATAGAATGGAAACATGAGTGTTGGCCAGTAAGGCCAGTTTTTTTGAAGATATAAATGAAAGGTAAAATCAAAATATGAGATGAAGTAAAGCACGTCATGCAGACGCTGGAGCCCTACATGAACTGTAGATTTACACTCCAGGAATAACTAGAATTCACAAACTCTTAAAGGCATAATACAGTTGTGTTTATAAGATGATAAAGATCAATCAGGCTGTCAGAAAACACATTAAAAGTGTTGAAGATTAGATTCATCATGATCACTTGAATTTTCTGTATTCTATTCCTCTTGACTACTGTGATACAGAGAGAATGGCAGGAAAAACAAGATCAATCCAGAAACATGTGCATCCAGAAGAAATTGGTAGTGAGTAAAATGAGAAAAGTAAAGCAGGAAAAATAGAAGTACGAAGAAGAGTCACACTGGTACCAGAGTGAGAGAAGGGGTAGATGAAAAGGTGATTCACATGACTGAAGAAACAGAGAGAAAGGAAAGCCTCAAAAAGACACACAGTGATTAAAGAAACACTACGACACTCTATACAGAGTCCTGCCAGATCTTTTCCCCATTAGAGTTCTATAATGTGCTATAGAGTAGTAGAAACTGTTAAGTCAGGTATATGTAAATCAGGTATATTAGAAGTGATCTCATATATTCCTTCCCTTTGGGTATTTCAAAGTACACAAGAGGAAGGTGCATCAGTATGAAGAATATATTCTACCATTTTTTAGGCATTTTCCACTCTTTGCATGAGCACTCCAAAATGTGAAACACACACACACACACACACACACACACACACACACACACACACACACACCTGACACACCTTTTAATCAACTAAACTAGTTTAAGTACTAAAACTTGATAAAAACTAAGGAGTAACTTTGTCCCTCAGCATTAACAATGTTAATGTTTTTTTACCCATAAGTAATGATTATAACCATAGGTTGCAGTTAGATAAGTGCAATAATCTACATAAATTTTAGCATTGAAAATGTACATAAATTAGCTAGTATTAAGGTGTTATATTGCTAACATATTTATTTGAAAAGAAAACATTTGATCAAATAAGTCCAGAACTGTTATTCATCCATATTTTGTTCCAAAATATTCCCATTCTTCCATCTTTCATCATAATAAACTAATTTATTTTACTTAATAACATTTTACCCACTCACACAATTTATATACTTCAAGGTACCTTCAAGTGCATTGGTTCATTTGAGCATTAACATATCAGAAAGAGATGATCATGGCAGGTATTATCACTGAATTTGTTGATAAGAAAACCTAGCTTCAGTAAAATGTTTCCTATTATTATTCATGGCTTCAGCAAAGAGGAGGCAGAAGTACAAACCAGGTCTTCTGCTCCTTAGACCAACAGCAAAAATAGAATCCTACATGGAATCTGAAAGGAGCAATTGCCTTGTGTGTGGAGAAAATAATTCTCTCATGCAAATGAGCTTCATCTTTTCTGTATTTTAATACTGTGCCTCTACATTTCAAACGCAGAGTCTACAGTGGAATGTGTGAACTATATTATGCTAATTTTAAAAAGCACCTGGGATTCTGTTTCTGATTTTATAATCTCATGGAAATCTATATCTTGTCTGGGAGCTGATGAGTAGCGCTTATCTGAGAATGAAATGCCATCAAGACTGAACCGTAGGTCACAAGAATTGGATCCATTTAGTATACATTTAATGCGCATCTATTCTGCAATAAGCATATTTATTGAAATTAGGTTTACATAAAAGATCAAAAATAAAATAGGTACAAAAATTACCTTAAAATGTTACCATTCAAAGAGTAAGGAGGCATAGACAAATTATTACAATGGGTATGCTACTATCACATAACTCTGTGAAACCTTTTATATGCCTGTCTTATTCTGGGCCAGAGACCTTCATAAGTGATCACTATTTCCTAGGATAGCTGTGAGTTAGGATGAGTGGGAGGCAAACAGGTCCCAAGAAGAGTGTTTCAAGCAAAGGAAGTGGAGTGGTGAAATGTTATGAGGGGGGAAGTCCTGTGTCCTCTAGAAAGGCATGTTCACAGACAGGAGGGAAAGGAGAGAGCCTATTTAGAAGGCAGGAGAGACAATAATTTAGTGCTTTTGTATATTAAGTTTGTATGGAAAGCAGATTTTGGCAAAGGTCAACTTAGGAGTGTCGTGTACGTAACTTTTCAATGACAATGACATCAGACACACAAGTTTTCAGCCTCCAAATTAAGCATTTTAAAATCTTTCTTGTGTAAATGGTACTCAATGTGGTTTCCTAAGGAGAATAATATTACTACAGTCTCCTTCAAAATAATCTTTCCTTTTCACTACTAATAATGTTTCTAGTAATTGAAGTATCTTATACTGTACCAAGAGATAGCAATAGTGGAGTGCTAGAAAGAAAAACTCATATTTTTCCATGTGCTGGAATTAGAGGGAAAGTGACATGGTTCATCTCTCCTTTAATGGTTGAAGGGAGAATCTTACACTTAAAAGAGGCAGCCATCATCTGTGAATGCAAATGCAATACTGAAAGCAAGGCATTGCATACATTTTTCATCCTAAATTTGAAGGAAGAAAAGGAAAGGACATGGAAGTTCCTGGAACAGACTTTCTAATTCTTTAGGGCTTCTACAATTCGGCTAAATACCATCTCCCTTTGTAATAATGCTTGTCAGAAATGTGTCTTACAACAAATTAACATCATTCTCGCAGTTTCACTTAGAGGCATTCAGCTTGAATAGCTTTTTCATAATTGTTCACAGAGACAATTTCCCTGATTATTTTATGATGGCTTTAAAATTATGCCAGAAGGAAGAAATAAAATGGAATCTAATGCTCGTTCTCATATCTTAAAGCATAGCCATGAAACTGCCACAGTAAGAATAACCCAACATGAAGTAAACCACTAGATTTTATAACTGGTCTAAACTTGTCAAGCTGGAAACTACACCTGTTTTTCTAAGCTAGTGTAGGAATTACAATTTAATAAAACCTTCCATATCCATATGAACACGATGCCAAAGTACACTGAATTCTGGTCCCTACAATGTTAAATCAAAATAATAATCTTAAATGAATCAACAGAAATGCTGGAACATACACTTTATGTTTGAACTTTTCTAAGCTATAGTCTCACGGGACCAAGAAACCAACCTGAACTGCTGCCTGAATAGCATCTGTTCCTGAAAGCATCTGTTCCTGAAAGCATCTGAAGAGAACATAGTATCTTGCTGTTTTACTAAGGTTTCTTCTAGGGAGTGGCATGCCAGAATGCAGTGGTTAGCATTAGAAATAAAGTCCTTTTTAAAAAAATTATACATTGCTCATTACCTTAGTGTACCTGTCATTTTCATGAAACAGACAAAAAAAAAAAAAAAAAAAAAAAAAAGGAAAGTGATGGCAGATCGTACAAGATGACGAAGAGGCAGCTATATTCTGCGGTCTTTGTGTCTGCACATTTACACTTGATTTCCAATGTAATGCTTTTGAGAGACAATGGACCCTTCATGAGCTGATCAGAAAAGAATTAACACTGCTGTCCTGGGATGGGATTAATTCTCACGGAAGTGAGTTCTCCCCCTCACAGAACAGGGTTAGTCACATGACAGTACTTTGTCATCATGAATGCCAACCCTTTTGTATTGTCTCCTCCGTGTGTTTTCATAACATCTACCTGATCTCACTCTCCAGCCTCCACAGGTGTGAACTAAATGCCACAATCTTGCATGTTGTATTACAGCAACAGAGAGGAGACTAAGACACATTCTGAGTATTATATTCATGCATGTGTCTGGTACCCTTGATAGCAATCTGTCTGGAATTATTATAATGCAATAGAAATTGAAATTAGATGGAGTTTCAGAGTACTTACAACACAGAAAAGTTACTATTCATAGAAAAATGGACAGTGTGAGCTGAAGTTCATGTGGAAAATATTTGGTATAAAATCTATAAATATAGATAATAGTTATCAATTATTAGTATTAACATAAAAATTAAACCCCTGGAAATCAACCTTTCACAGACTCAGTGCCAGTAATGTTAGTACCGGTAATTGTAATAACTCACATTCTAAAATCCAGCACTACTTAAGACACTTGGTCCATACATATAATAATAAATAGGTCAATTATCATATTTAATTTATTATCTACAAAACAGTGTACAAAATATTCAAGTAACTTCCCCTACATTATAAAGCTAATTGCTGAGTTACTCATCAGAATAAAGACTTCTTAATATAAGTATAAATTAAAGGACATCCTTTACTCAACCTCTTAGCAGGATAGATACGTTTAAAATTGCCGCAATGGAACACTTAGAACAACAACAACAACACACACACACGTATGTATGTACGTATATAATAATAATAGCTAAGAGAAATCCTACAGGCACACTAAACTCTGAAATAGAAACATGAACACTGAACGTGCACAAGCTATTAATAATCTAAGATGATTTACTGATCTCAGTAAAACAATTTTTAACTTTTTTTTTTTTTTAATTTTTGTTTTTGAGTTTTTCGAAACAGGGTTTCTCTGTGTAACCTTGGCTGTCCTGGACTTACTTTGTAGACCAGGCTAGCCTTGAACTTACAGCGATCTGCCTGCCTCTGCCTCCCAAGTGCTGGGATTAAAGGCATGCACCACCATGCCTGGCTCAATTTTGGCTTTCATGCCAGTTACAGAACAAGCAGAAAGATGATGGTCCTAACATAGGGTAGTTTATAGGACATATCTCTTTCAAAAATTCCCATAAGTATGGTCGATATCCCCAGGATCTTAGTAGGGGCGAAATCCAATATTATTATTAAAAGAGAAAGCAAGAAAAAGTTAAATTTTAGATGAAAACTGGGTGTAAATTACAGCTCTCCTGGGAGTTTCTTTCTGTCACATCTACAGTAAGAGCTCTGAATGAGACTCACTACAAGCACCAAAAGGAAAAAAATACTGAAGTGCAGCCTCCTGAAAAATTAACATTCCTCAAATCAGCTGTGTGTGTGTGTGTGTGTGTGTCGAAAACCAAAATCAACCTACCAACCAAACAAATAAAAAACAAGGAAAATAATTATCGACTCTATGTATAAAAAATTTCCCATACATGGATGTAGACCCCAAGAATAGAGAAATTAATAGGTAATTATCCAATGTATCAATCCAGCTGCTTCCTTATATGAGAAACCTGAAGGGCACATCTGTCTATTATTCATCTATCTATCTATCTATCTATCTATCTATTTCTCTATCATCCATATATCATTATCCACCTCTAATTTCTTGATTCATCAAATTGGATAAGTATATGTGTGTGGATATAAATTAATATTGACACTACAAACCAATAGCAGGATTTTTTTTGTTTGTTTTCTGATGCTAATAATCCTTTCTAAAGTAATGGGCTATTATCAACCATGTCTGAACCCATTACACAGTATATTTTCAGAACAGCACAAAGATGAAAATCTCTCCTAAAGTCTTTTGCTACAAACCTTTCAAGAAACTAAATCCTGATTGTTCATCATAGCTTGCATCAGTTCAATGTTACTCTGAACTCTGTTATTTGGTATTTGAATGAGGTATATGGGTATACTCCTCAGACGGAGTCCTATGCCACAGGCACAGTAAAGTAGAAGTCTTCAATCATATTTCAGAGATAATAACATAATTTGCCACTTGAACTTCATCTAGGAAAAGTGGTACTCCCAAGCTCCACCCCTGAGCATTTCACTTTGAGATAGAACCAAAGTCAAGGTGTCAGTAAATATGTTTAGTTCTAGTTTAAAAAATTATAGAAAGTCAAAATTTTTATTTCCTATTATATATATATATATATATATATATATATATATATAAAGATGATTTGTACATACAAAATGTGAATTTTTACTAAAAGAGCCAACATGTGGCATACAGTTACAGTTTTATACGAAAACAGATCTTAAGTTTACTGGATATTTTGAATAAACTATTTATATCACTGGATTTTTTAATAAACCATTTATGTCAAGAAAGCAGGCTACCAAGAAGAGACTTGATACCCTATGAGCATATACAGGGAGAAGAGGTCCCCCTCAGTCACAGTAATAGGGGAAGGGAGTAAGGGGAAAATGGGAGAGAGGGAGGAATGGGAGGATACAAGGGATAGGATAACAGTTGAGATGTAATATGAATAAATTAATAAAATACATTTTTTAAAAAAGATGCCCTAATAAAAATCAATAAACAATCATGATTTAATAAAAAAAAAGAGTCTAAAATATCTGATAGAAGTTACGTTTTTAACTAAGTTGTTCTGCTTGAGGAAACAACTAATTCAGAATAGTTAGTAATATTTCACTTACTATGTATTTCCATACAGCTTTTGAGGTATGCATACACTATAAATATTTTCTATATAAATGCAAATTTCACACATATAAGATAATTGGGGCAAGATATTTCATATGAAACATGTTTCTAAAATTATTGATCTATATGAGTTTGATAGCTGGAAATAGATAATAGCAATCTGAGAAAGGAAAGGAAATGCATATTCATAAGATCTAAATAGTGGGAGAAGTGCTCTTCTTCTCCAGTGGTGTAGTCACAGGTAAGTTGACCTAATCAAATAAATAAGTCTCCATTCATGCTGATCCAAGAAATCCTAATTGAATTTATTGGTTCGCATATGCACACAATACAAGGCAATATGCAGGTGACCTGTTGGGAAGATGAAGAGCCTCAACAGGAGAAGAAGAGGAGAAAAAAGTTGATATTATATAATTATATTCTATATTGTATATATATATATATATATATAAAACCTAATTAGGATTTGAGACTATACAAAGTGTAAGTTATATATAATAAGTTATATATTATCTTTCATATGTTCTATAATATGTAATTAATATATTAGTATATATAATATTATCATAAATTACTATAATAAATTAGTAATATATGTAGTATCTTAGCAAGATATTTTCTCGGTCTGAGAATGTTGGTAAATATTGAGGAAAAAGAGATCTCTAGAGTGCACACCTCCATTTTTCTAAGAGAATATGAAGAAGGGATGTAAAAGAACACACCCTTTACCTCACAAATTTGTAAATTTTATAGGCCCGGTATTATTTCCCTTCTAGAGATTATTAGAAGATTAAACTCAGATCTAGATTCCAACTACTTCCATCATCTCCTTCATCTTCCATTAACTCACACGCCGATGCGTGCACTCGTCCCCTTAGCAGAACATCATCAAGCATGGAGGAGGCGGAAATCCAACTAAGTGGTGCAATCTATAACGAAAACAGGCGCATCTTCCCAAATGTTGAAGCAGTCACAAGTGGAAACTTTATCCTTGCGTATTATTTTGCTTGTATTTGCTTTTTTGAGAAAGCATTCCATGTAGCCAGCTGGCCTTGAACTCCTATTTTTTTTTTTTTTTTTATTCACTTCCTAAATACTGGATTGCACATAAGTACCACTTTGGAACTATTCAATAAACACGTTATTAGGATACATTGTTTAAATGAAATAATAAATATTATCTAAGTATTTAAATAATGTTCAAATATTCCAGTAACAAACAGAGGGTGACAAAATAGCATTCTAACACAGACTCATTTTTCCTTAATATAGTTCCATTTTAGAATGCAAACTTCATGAAGAACTTTATATGTTCCCATCACATAGATGGTGCCTAGATCATAGCAAAGCTTAGTATAGAATTGATTTTATTGGCTGGTGAGATGGTTCACCAGTAAAAGGGTGCTTCCTGGTAGGCCTGATACATAAGTTCTGTTCCCACGACGCACATGAGAGAAAGAGACAACAGATGTCTGCAAGCTGCCCTCTGACATGTATACATACACACACACACAAACGTGCGCGCGCACGCGCACACATACACGCAGGCACATGTACATGCACATATTCTCAGTGACTAACAAACTAAATTAATATATGTAAATTTTTTGAATAATAGCTATTTTTTTTTAATAAAGTGTTGGTCCAAAATCCTTATCTTCCACATTACTGTTTTGGTCTTTGTTTTGCTTTGTTTCATTTTTAATTAAGTAAGCACCTTCTTACAAGTTGAGGTATGAAAAGACCTCTCTATTTTCAACTTACTCTAATTTGGAAGCGAACTTATAATTTTTAAATAGATTATTATTACTATGAAGTATTTGATATCTGTTTTTTTTTAAGTGCTAGAAAAGTCAGTTTTACAAAATGAAGTTGGAAAGTACCTGAAGTTAAATACAAAAGGGCTCTGCTTGACCAGCCTAACAGGTAAGAGAGGAATCTGTGCTACAGAAAAAGTGCTCTACACCACAAAATAAATAAAAGAAATTAGAAAAAAGAAATTTGGGTTTGTGCAAAAAAATAATTTAAAAGCTTAATACATTCTACCATGTCTCATGCCCCATTGTATTTCATCCAGAATGCTATTTACTTCATAACAGGTAAATGTATTCAACTGTCCCTTGAGAGTCTCTGCTGCTTAGAAAAGATCTCACCATTGTAGCTATTTTCTTCAATAGTTGTAAATGACCACAGGATATTGTCTCTTCTATTTCACACAATTCTGTGAAATAAATAATTACTTTTCATTTATTAAACCATATCAGACACGTGTCAAAGAAAACCACTTATGCTACACCATAGTTCTGATTTTTGAGCCTGTAAACATATTTAAAAATATAATTTTATAGGCCTAGAGGGAGTAAGAACAATTTATGAACTCTGCAGTTTACTCACACTATTAAAATGCAAAGTAATGTTTTCCTCTGACCAGGCAGTGTCATAGTGCCTTGAATACTAAATCTGCATTGTCACTTGTGCCCAAATTCTCCCTAGTGAAACTGAGTAACAGTGGATTACTGCAAAGGGGCATGAAACAAAGTGTGTGTGATGAAGACATTTAAGGATTTAGAGCAGATTCTGGATACTTAACTAAAATGAATTAAGTGTGCAGCATCAAGCAGCATGACTCAGCTCTGCCGGCACTCAGTGTTTTTGTTTTGTTTTTTTTTATTCATATCAGTCAGATGCAATAATGACAGATCTAATACCTGTATTCTGGTGAACTCTGTTATAGTATGTCTCATAAATATTTCATTTAGTCTTTCTAATGATTCTGTTATGTAAAATAAATGCATATATATAATGCTCAAGTGTGCCTCACACATAGTATTAGAATAACATTAATACAAATAGTATTATACAAAAGAATTCTAAGGATAGATTTAAGTAATGTCAACAGGACTGAATCAGATGTCTGCAATATAAATTCTTCATTAAATGACTACTTCTTATTTTCATTATAATATTAATCATTACCCGCCATTTTAAGATGACATTGAGACAGTTTTGCATAAAGGGTAACAATTATTAACTATTCAACATTTAAACTCTATCATCTGACATCTTTCACAGTAATTTTCTATTTAACAGATTCAATGTTTCATCACTTCATGAAGAGACACTTGCAGCTATTATTTTAGAAAATGAAAAAAATGAAATGTGTTTGTGTATTATATTCTAGTATTCACTCCAAAATGATATATTGCCTTTTGCTTTTTTCAGACACCGTTCTAGGTGCCATGGTTAACTAATGTCAGGAAATCAATGAGTGAAATTAATAATGGGGCAGCAACAGAAAAGGGTGGATTCCTGCTCTTTAAACATTAGCAACTCATACAGCAAAAATGACCCTTTAGGGTCCTGCTGAATAAATGCCTATTTATAATAAACATTAACACTGTGTCAGAGTTGGACATGATATTATAAGAACTTTCAGTAGCGACCATTGTAAAGTACAGCAAGGGATGTGGATTCTGTGTTGGGAATTGAAGGTAGCTCAGCTCTGTTGAAGTAGCATAGAACTAATATACTAGGGGAAAAAACAGCTTCTAGAATAAAAGAAGAGAGAGGAAGGGGGAGCATGAGTGTAAATGGTAACATTATCAGTTTCAAATAGATTTTGAAAAATATGGTAGCAAATGGTCTGGAACTATCATTATATGGCATGACATACACTATTGAATATCCAGTATTAAGCAGTGATGTAATTGGATACAACTGGGGAAAACAGAACTCTTCTTTCATAATTGAAACAGCTACCTTCCTTCATAATTAAAAGAAGAGACTAAAGTCCCAATAGGATGCCCTCCCCTCTGTCTCAGTTTCCTGGTAAGTGAAGGCTTTCATGGGACATGCTCCTTGGGCTAGTATGCAGATATAAGTGAGTATATACCATTTGAGTCTTCTGCTTCTGGGTTAACTCACTCATTATGATCATTTCTAGCTCAATCCATTTATCCACAAATTTCGGGAATCCCTTGTTTTTAATAGCTGACTAGTATTCCATAGTGTATATGTACCACAGTTTCTTTATCCATTCTTCTACTGAGGGACACTTAGGCTGTTTCCATGTTCTGGCTATTATGAATAAGGCTGCTATGAACATGGTTGAGCAAATGTTCTTGTTGTGTGCTGGAGCATCTTCTGGGTATATTCCAAGGAGTGGAATAGCTGGGTCTTGAGGAAGCCTTATTCCCAGTTTTCTGAGATAGCACCAGATAGATTTCCAAAGTGGCTGTACTAGTTTGCATTCCCACTAGCAATGAAGGAGTGTTCCTTTCTCCCCACATCCTCACCAGCATGAGGTGTCACTTGAATTTTTGATCTTAGCCATTCTGATGGGTGTAAGATGGAATCTCAGAGTTGTTTTGATTTGCATTTCCCTGATGACTAAGGAGGTTGAGCATTTCTTTAAGTGTTTCTCAGCCATTTGATATTCTTCTGTTGAGAATTCTTTGTTTAGTTCCAAGCCCCATGGAATAGCAAAGTAGAAGGATCCAGAGGGTCCTAGAAACCTACAAGTAGAACATTATGATAGGCAGATTTGGGCCCAAGGGTCCTGCTCAAACTAAGACACCAACCAAGGACAATACAGCCACTAAACTTTAAACCCCTACCCTGATCTAGCCAATGGTCAGAACATTCTCCACAGTTGAGTGGAGAGTGGAATATGACTTTCTCATGACTCTGGTGCCTCACATTTGACCATGTCCCCTGGAGGGGGAGACCTGGTAGCACTCAGAGGAAGGACAGCAAGTTGCCAAGAAGAGACTTGATACCCTATGAGAATATACAGGGGGAGGTTATCCCCCTCAGGAACAGTCATAGGGGAGGGGAACAAGGGGAAAATGGGAGGGAGGGAAGAATGGGAGGATACAAGGGATGGAATAAACATTGAGATGTAACAAGAATAAATTAATAAAAAATAAATAATAAAAAAGTATTCTTTCATAGCCCCTAAAATCCAACAACAACAACAACAAACAAAAGAAGAGACTAAGTTCCCTAAGATGGGAGAAGGACTGTGTCATCGACATGACACTTCATACTCCATGGCATGTTGAACCTGTGCTCTAGGACTAGTGTCAGGGGGTGGACTTGAACACTAAGTATATCACGAGTTAAAATAAGGAGCTATCGTAACCGCCCAAAGAAGACAATAATGGTATTTTTGAATTATCTGCCCCCTTGCAATAATTAGCTGTTTACACAGATGAGAACGCTCAGCTCAAGACCTGGTGTGCGGGAAAAATGCTTAGCATGGGGCCTGGCAAAGCTGTGGGATTCGCATTTGGCTAAGACAGTGAGCTCGAGAGGGACGATCTAAGTTGTGTCTAAAGATCTAACATCTAATATGTGGGTAATAGATAATCAACTTTGCATTGGTGATTCATATGAAATCTAATAAGATTTCCATACCCTTGCTAAATAGTACTAATAAAGCAGCCCTGTGAGATGGCAGACATGAACTAGGTGAAGCAGGGTGGAGACAGGAAGTGAAAGATAAATGAAAAGCAAAACTATAGAGTGTAAGAGGAATCCATATTCCCGCTGTGAGCCCCTCCTCTACTTCACAACGCCTGCACTCACATCCAGCATAACTTCCCCAAAGCCCAAGAAAGCAAGAAGTGAATAGTACACCTGTTTGTATGGCTTCAAACCAATCTTAACTTTGAAACGTTAATGTGTAAATAGGGCTCAGAGGCCAAAGAAGTTGGTGAGGACCATAAACGGGGAATATGATGGCATGTTATTCAAGAAGCATCAAAGCGGCTCTATGTCTGAAGCTACTGTGGAAATCTGTCCTAATAAGACACTGTCTCCAGTGGAAACAGAAATTGTCTTGGCACACAGAAGAATATGTATTAAAAACTTCACATTATCAAGATCTTTATGAATACTAAATTTATTACTAATACAGTACTATTCATTATGACACTCTATTTAGCTCAGCCCTGCTGTAGAGTAGAACTGATCTATTTAGAGTGTATACGTAAGCAAAACTGTCAAATGCACCTGCACACATGACAAATATTTTCATATAGGATGCATTCAATAAACATAGTTTAAACCTTCCTGATTCGTGTGTGTACTTTATGTGTATGTGTATGCCTGAGTATATGTATGTGCACCATATAGGATGCTAGAAAAAGATATTGGATCCTCTAGAAATGGGGTTACAAGGAACTGTGATTCGTTGAATATGACTGCTCACAAGTGAATCTGGATTCTCTGAAAAAAAAAAAAAAAAAAAAAAAACCACCAGTATGTGCTTTCAAACACCAAGCCATCTCCCCAAGCCCTCATTAAATATTTTAATAAAGGAAGAAAATGCACAGAATAGGCAATGATAAAAGGTATGTTATAGACAAAACAATGAGTGAACCAAGTAGCATAATTTTTAAAAAATTTTTTATTATTAATTTATTCTTGTTACATCTCAATGGTTATCCCATCCCTTGTGTCCTCCCATTCTTCCCTCCCTCCCATTTTCCCCTTATTTCCCTTCCCTATGACTGTTCCTGAGGGGTATTACCTCCCCCTCTTATTTTATTAACTGTTGGCCTGCTAACTGGCAGTTTTCAGATCCTAGGGACCACAAAAGAAATGGTGACACAGAGTATCACAGACTTTCTATGAGCATCCAGGGGTTCCCTCCAGTGCCTGTGTACTCATCTTTATAGATTTCCATCTAGACCTTTACAATTTGGATTCTCACACAATTGTGTAAGGCTCATTTCTATACATATAACTCAGTTCCTCCATCTGAGCTCTAATATGCAAACCACTTTTACAGCACCAACACATGTTCTTTCCAAAACAAAATTATTTCCACGTACTTTACTGCTAAAAGTGGTCAGTTAGTAGCCTGTTTATTCCCCCAAGTCCAAGCTTGTAAATGGCTCACTAAGCCTTCATGACTTATGTAAATAGGGGTTTTTCTTTGCAGCCTGATGCTAGAAAACTCTTTTTTTCAAGCTTTCCCTCCAACTTTCATTACATTCTGATTTTTGCCTTCTTTCTTTATGTAATATTTTTTTTTAGTCAGACAGATTTCTCATTCCTTAGGTTACAAGTAAAAAATCCTACTTTATTAGAGAATGAATCCAACACCAAACAACACCGTTAGTCAGATTCTCCTACCAGAAAGACACACAAGATCCTATAAGTTCTATTGGTACTGTTCTCATGCCTTGTTAAAATTTGATAGTGTGTCTTCCTCACCATTGATAATCTTCAAGCTAACAATAATATTCATACCAACTTATCTGTTTTATATCCCTGCACCCCATGTTGCCTCAAGTAAATAAAGAATTCTGGTAAACATAAAGAATAAATATAAAGTATTACTTTATATTCTTTTCTAAAATATTTTTTATTTACCATTATGTATACAGTGTTCTGTCTGCATGTTCCCTGCCCCGCAAGGCCAGAAGAGGGCATTAGATCACACTATAGACTGTTATGAGCCACCATGTGGATGCTGGGGACTGAACTCAGGACCTCTGGAGGAGGAGTCAGTGCCCTTAACCTTTGAGCCATCCCTCCAGCCCCTTTTATTTTTATATTTGTGTACAAAGCTTTATGACAAAGGAATAAAGTAACAAACACAGTATTTCCTAGTTATCAAAGTAGTGAAGTACATACACAGTTTCAGTAGATATCCTGCTTACACAGTTGTGCTCAAAGAGACTTCCGAGGCTGCCCTTTCATCTGAAAGCCTGATAGGGGAAGAAATCCCTTTAACATCTTGTGGCTGTCAGCAAGCTTTCATTTCTAGAATATTGAGAGCTTGGGAGGCAAAGGTTCTTTTCAGCTAATAGGCAGGGTTCAACCTTACTTCTTTTCCATGTGTATCTTCCTTCAACAAAACCAGGAAAAGGGAAAGACTTCTAAAGTCCAGGGACAGGAATGATCTCTGTTGCAGATCAGGTGCTGTGTTCGTCAGAAGCAAGCCAGGTGGAGGGAAAACAAATAGTCCAATTCCATAAGTTCCGGAGGTCAAGAGTATTGGGAGGAGGGGACTTAGTACATCTTGGATTACACTGGAACATCTCTGATGAGGACGTTGTTTGAGGTGACATTGTATAGGTGACTCATTTATCCTAAAACTTCAGACAAACTGAGAAAACACTTCACAGATCGAGTTTGCCTCATACAGTTCTTAATTAATCCTCTCTAAATGTATTTAAAGTGCTTGAATGGTAATCAGCTGTAGAAATGTGTTCATCCTGTATTGTCCTTGGCTGGTGCCTTAGTTTGAGCAGGACCCCTGGGCCCAAATCTGCCTATCATATTGTTCTACTTGTAGATTTCTAGGACCCTCTGTATCCTTTTATTTTGCTATTCTCCCATGCGTCTCTCATTTAGAGTCCCAATAGGATGCCTTCCCCTCTGTCCCAGTTTCCTGGTAAGTGAAGGCTTTTGTGGGACATGTCCCTTGGGCTAGTATGCAGATATAAGTGAGTATATACCATTTGATTCTTTCTGCTTCTGGGTTAACTCACTCATTATGATCATTTCTAGCTCAATCCATTTATCCACAAATTTCGGGAATTCCTTGTTTTTAATAGCTGAGTAGTATTCCATAGTGTATATGTACCACAGTTTCTTTATCCACTCTTCTACTGAGGGACACTTAGGCTGTTTCCATGTTCTGGCTATTATGAATAAGGCTGCTATGAACATGGTTGAGCAAATTTTCTTGTTGTGTGCTGGAGCATCTTCTACAAACTAAGGCACCAGGCAAGGACAATACAGGAAGTAAACTTTAAACCCCTTCCCAGATCTAGCCAATGGTCAGAATATTCTCCACAGTTGAGTGGAGAGTGTGATATGACTTTCTCACGTACTCTGGTGCCTCACATTTGACCATGTCCCCTGGAGGGGGAGACCTGGTGGCACTCAGAGGAAGGACAACAGGTTGCCAAGAAGAGACTTGATACCCTATGAGAATATACAGGGGGAGGTAATCCCCCTCAGGAACAGTCATAGGGGAGGGGAATAATGGGAAAATGGGGGGGGGGGGAATGGGAGGATACAAGGGATGGGATAAACATTGAGATGTAACAAGAATAAATTAATAAAAAAAAAAGAAAAGAAACGTGTTCATAAAAGGTATAATGTTGTGAAAAACTGGAGCAGATAGGAAAACTTAGGAGTGAAACAGTGAAGTGTTAACAATTGCCTGCTTCTCATTTTCAGGAAGTGCAGGTGCAGGTTAGACTGGCGTGGACTTGCGCTCTATGTCTACTGAAGAATGGAGTGTGCCCAAGGACATCTGATGATGAGTGAGAAATCCACCTCATCTATGGGAAGACTGGGTATTATCTGCACTGAACTGATGGTGGAGAGAGAATGTTATTGACTGGAACCTAAAATGTGATTTGACACAAGAATAATCTATTCTAGCAGCCAGTGAGATGACTGACAGTTTAAAGGGGTTTGCCATAAAAATCTGGAGACCTACATCCAATCCCCAGAACCCATATAAAGGTATAAGGAGAGAAATGACTCTACAAAGTTGTCTTCTGGCCTCCACAGCCACACTCTGGCATGTATACTATGAACATATAATAATAATGAATAATAAATGATAATAATAATGATACATACTTAAAAATAATTTATTCAGATTTCTTTCTGTTATGTCAAGGAAATTGAAACATTGATGCCTAAACTAAATCCAACACTCAAATTTTTTTTTATCTACAAGCCCATTTCATTGAAAGAAAGTTTATTCTATTTTCATCTACGTTGGTAGAACTTAGAATAGGAACTAAGAGTATAAGAAATGAATGGTACTTAGTATGTTAGCTCATGCACTTGTGAGCTGAAGATAATGCTTGCCACAAGTCTGAAGCAAACCTGAGCTACAGAATTTGACCCTGTCTCAAAACCACAACTGTGGTGTGTGTGTGTGTGTGTGTGTGTGTGTGTGTGTGTGTGTGTGTATCTGTGTGTGTGCATGTGTATCTGTGTGTGTGTGTGTGTGTGTGTGTGTGTGTGTGTGTGTGTGTGTGTGTGTGAGAGAGAGAGAGAGAGAGAGAGAGAGAGATGTCTGTGTGGTGTATGTGTGTGTGTGGCATGGGTGTGTTTGCTATGTATATGTGTGATGTATATGATGTGTGTGTGTGTGAGAGAGAGAGAGAGAGATAAAGAGAGAGAGAGAGAGAGAGTAATTGTCTGAAGCTATAATCAGATAATCCACTTTATCAGGGAGATACAAATACATGGCTAAATATATCTAAGACGCTGAAAAGTTCTATTGTTCTCTACTTAGAGAATCTCTTCTCCTCTTGGAGGGGTAGAGAAGATGAGCTGGGATGAAATGGCACATTTTACTAAAATGGGCCATGCTTCCCATACAGCTCCTCTGTAACTCATGACCAGGCAACCTAAAGTCACCAGATATCCCATATTGACAAAACTTACAAAGCAGACTGTTGACTGATACCAGGTATGTATCGAGTTGAGCAACACTTTCTCTCAGTGCACTGACCAAATTAGAGTTATCTGATGTGTGTTAAAGTCCAAGATTGCTCAAGAGCCTCACAAATAACTCCATCTAAAGTTTGGGAGAGGTCAGTTATACAGTAGCTAAGTGTGTGCATGTGTGCATGCTTGAGTCTGTCTGTCTGTATATGTCTTATAAAACACAGTGTTTTTAATAGCTGAGTAGTATTCCATAGTGTATATGTACCACAGTTTCTTTATCCACTCTTCTACTGATGGACACTTAGGCTGTTTCCATGTTCTGGCTATTATGAATAAGGCTGCTATGAACATGGTTGAGCAAATTTTCTTGTTGTGTACTGGAGCATCTTCTGGGTATATTCCAAGGAGTGGAATAGCTGGGTCTTGAGGAAGCCCTATTCCCAGTTTTCTGAGATAGCACCAGATAGATTTCCAAAGTGGCTGTACTAGTTTGCATTCCCACCAGCAATGAAGGAGTGTTCCTCTCTTCCCACATCCTCGCCAGCATGTGGTGTCGCTTGAGTTTTTGATCTTAGCCATTCTGATGGGTGTAAGATGGAATCTCAGAGTTGTTTTGATTTGCATTTCCCTGATGATTAAGGAGGTTGAGCATTTCTTTAAGTGTTTCTCAGCCATTTGGAATTCCCGAAATTTGTGGATAAATGGATTGAGCTAGAAATGATCATAATGAGTGAGTTAACCCAGAAGCAGAAAGAATCAAATGGTATATACTCACTTATATCTGCATACTAGCCCAAGGGACATGTCCCACGAAAGCCTTCACTTACCAGGAAACTGGGACAGAGGGGAAGGCATCCTATTGGGACTCTAAATGAGAGATGCATGGGAGAATAGCAAAATAAAAGGATACAGAGGGTCCTAGAAATCTACAAGTAGAACAATATGATAGGCAGATTTGGGCCCAGGGGTCCGGCTCAAACTAAGGCACCAGCCAAGGACAATACAGGCCGTAAACTTCAAATCCCTACCCAGATCTAGCCAATGGTCAGAATATTCTCCACAGTTGAGTGGAGAGTGTGATATGACTTTCTCACGTACTATGGTGCCGCACATTTGACCATGTCCCCTGGAGGGGGAGACCTGGTGGCACTCAGAGGAAGGACAGCAGGTTGCCAAGAAGAGACTTGGTACCCTATGAGAATATATAGGGGGAGGTAATCCCCATCAGGAACAGTCATAGGGGAGGGGAATAATGGGAAAATGGGGGGGAGGAATGGGAGAATACAAGGGCTGGGATAAACATTGAGATGTAACAAGAATAAATTAATAGAAAAAAAGACAAAAAAAAAAAAAAAAAAAAAAAAAAACACAGTGCCAGGCTTCAAGGACAAAAACTCATTTTAAAATTACATCTCCTTAGCAGTATCTTTGCTCCATTCTGTCCCATACGTTGATCCCTTAGATTATAAGATAAGCTTCATTGTCTACATTTTTTATGGAAGTGAGAACCGAAGAAATAAAGCATCCACTACCTTGCTTAGTTACAGCCCAATTCCTCTGGGTTTCCCCATGCCCTGTAACTCTGATCTACAGGGAGAAGTAAAAGGAATGAATGATCATTATCTGCCTTCTAATTATGGTGCCCAGCCACCCTCGCTTTCCCCTGGCTGTCAGCACTCAAAACCCTGTGTTCCCGGAAACCTGCCAATCCTAACCAAACTGACAGCAAGTCACCACTACACTGTTGCAAGAAATTTGTGTTGGACCATGGATGATGGTGATACAAGGGAAAAAGAAGCTCAGAGTTTCTGAACAGAATAGAGAGATAGATTGTGTCCAAATAGATGCAGGGAGACTACCAGAGACTGTGGTTACTTTTATCTGACATGCAGCTAACTTTGCACTCCTTTGCTCTCCCCATTTCTTCACCTACAAGACTGGCTTACATGACTTATGGGGTGCGTGTGGAACATCTTACACATTCCTCTTTCACCTAATCAAGTGGGTTAGCTATCATGAGCACCAGAGTAATTTGAATATTCATGATGTTGCTAAAATATTTGTTGCACACAGTCCATCTTGTCTTTAAATTAAGCAACCCTACCTCCTTGCTCAGCTGTATCATGATAAGTTTGCCAGGTCTTGACATATGTTGCGTGATGTTTGAAGCACTTGGAGGGCCTTATGCTTCTAAGTGTCTCCATTCCCATATTAGTCCAGTGCCTATAATGTGCTCGTTCTTAGAGGCTGAAGAATATCATTTAGATAGTCTAATGTTGTCCCATAGGACGAATCTAGATATTTTGTATGTACAAAAGTAAAAGCAAATAGTATTGGGTCTAAAAGGGGCCAAAGGAGATAGCAGAAGGAAGGGAGGAAATACCATATTTTCTATATATACAAATATATGTATGCATTTATATACACATATATATGCATATGTTCCATTTATTTGACAGGAAATCAGAATAGAGACCTTTGCGGGAAAGGAAAGGACAAATGGAATGGGTAAGTAGGACCAGAAAAGGGTAACGTGTGTACGTGTAATAAAAGTACATGCTTTATACACATGAAACGTACAAAAGGAATCTGTTATTGTGTCACTAACTAAAAATACTGGTATCTTTTAAGAAGACGGGAACTAGAGAAATAGGTCAGTGGTTAAGAGCACCTGCTGCTCATCTAGAGGACCTAGTTCAATTACTTGCGCCCACACCTGAGAGTTCTTAACCTCCTTTGGCTCCAACTCCAAGGGATCCAACTATCCCTCTGGGCTCTGTGTGTACCCACACACATGGGGCATATACACATGCACAGAAGTGAAAATAAAACAAGCATTTTAAAGGTTAAAAATGAGAAAAGATACAATACTCTAAGACGGGAGGAGGCAGGAGCCATGGGCGCTGAAATAGAAAAGGCCTCCCAAAGATCCTGACAGAGTAGGCACTGCCCTTATTGAAGATGCAGAACATGTATTTTTTCACCCATCTCTACAAGGCACACACCAGTGAATCAACAGCATCACAGATTCATTTGGCATGTAAAGACTTTGAAAGAAGCTCATTTGAAATGTTATGGTAATATTTAGTAGAAATAAGAATACCAGTGGAGGTAAAAAAAAAAAAAAAAAAAAAAAAAAGACAAATTTCTCTCTCAAAGACAAATCTACTGATCTGGGAGATTCTCTGAAGACAATATAGTTGTATTCATTGCTCAGGTCAGAGTTCTTCATTCCTACATGGATGGTTTTATCAATGTCAGACAACCACTGTTGGGCTGCTGTCATCCTATAAAACAGTTGTCCTGAACCTTGGCAGTGCTTTGCATAACCTAAGGAACAACTGCATCCCACCATAAGGAGGAACTTTCTGAGTTTCTGGTTGTATGTTTGCCCTTAAGGAAAGCATAATGTCAAATCTCTAAGAGAGAATTCTATAGAATTGCATTTTACTTTTTATTATTTAAAACAAGTTTTGAATTTATATATATTTTGATCATGTTTTTTTCCTCCCAAAGCCCTTTCAGATCCTCTCCTCTGCCCCTACCCACTCACCTTTAACTTCTTTCTCAAAAAACAAATAAAGACCCATTACAACAACAAAACCAAGAAAACAACCCCACCAAACTGCAACCAAATAAAAGCACACACACACACACACACACACACACACACACACACACACACACACACAAAAGTGGAGTTCGGTATATGTTGGGTACCTATTTCTGGAATGAGGGCTGTCCTGGAGTGGTTGATATAACCTACCCACTCTAAGAGAGGTTTGTAGTAATTTTTGTAGCAGAGGGATCATTAGTAGATCTTTGATATGTAAAAAAAAAAAAATCTTTCAACAGTGACTTTCAATGATCAATAAAGTATTTGCTTCTGTAGATATGTGGAACTATGAGTTCCTTACATTTAGTGGCTTTTAATTCCTTACATTTAACTTTCTCCATAGTTTGGAAAGCTGCTATATATGAAGTCATCCCACTGCCCACATTAAAGTAGACACAAAGCATTGTATAAGCAAATGGTCAGAATTTTAAACCTAAAGCTAGTGAGATGGTTCAGTGCTGCCATGTATTACAAACCGAGTTTGATCTTGGGACCTACATCCTAGAAGGAAAGAACAAACTCTTGTAAGCTGTCCTTTGATATGTAGATACATGCCCTGGTACCCACCCCCATTCACCCATGCACCAACACCCACAACCACACATATATATGTGAAAATTTATGAAGATTAGAAATATTGATAAATAATTAAGTGTAAAATTCAAAGACAGGGACTCAGAATACTTATCAGCAACAACTCCGCTCCATTCTATGAATGCCAGATTACCACTGGAAAACTGCAGAACTAATAAAGGATAAAACTTCTAATATACTGCACCAAAGTTTAGAACAGTTATCATAGAAGATGGAAGCAACCTTTTAGTCTTCAAATTTTAGGTCACTCTGAGTGCTGTGCTGGCTCTGGTTTTGCTAAATTGAGTTATTATGATACTCTGTGGCATGTTGGAAAATTATAAGCCAAAGTAATACACACTGGCCTTATTAATTTGGGGGTACAATTAAAACCAGTAGTTTATCAATGGGCAACAGATTCCACTAAGGATGGTAATGGCACCTTTACTGAGAAGTTGCTTGGAAAAGGCCACTGGCCTTGATTCATTCTGTTACATAATTGCATCCCCAGAGACATGCCCTCACAGCTGCATATGGAGAAGGAAGATTAAAAATCACCTCATGGTCTACCTGTGAGTTTTACAGGACTTTTACCAACCTCATTTTAATTTAATCTCATATTTCAAGTGCTGTGGATTTTTCTGTAGCCCTTTAGAAGATGTGTGGAAAATGAGCAATAAGGTCCAGCCTATATATTTGAGAAACTATATTAATAATACTATACCCTAGTAACATCACAAAGGAGAAGAAAAAAGTTTTGAAAAGTCTATACTGTTCCCATACGTGTGTGTGAAACTTATGATGAAAGGTGATAGATTAACACATTACTAATGATTTGCTGAGGAAACACCTTGTATAAACTACTTCATTAAAAGTAAGAAACTATACTTTATGGCTAATAGCTACTTATAAATGAGTACATACCATGTGTGTTCTTCTGTTCTGGGTTAACCCACTCAGGATGCATTTTCTAGTTCCATCTATTCGCCTGCACATTTTATGTTGTCCTTGTTTTTAATAGCAGAATAGTATTCCATTGTGTAAACGTACCTCAGTTTCTTCATCCATTCTTCAGTTGAGAGGCATCTTGGTTGTTTCCAGATTTTGGCTATTATGAATAAAACTGCTATCAACATAGTTGAGCAAATGTTCTTGTGGTATGGCAGAGCATCTTTTGCACATATTCTTAGGAGTGGTGCAGCTGCATCTTGAGGTAAAACAGTTTCTAATTTTCTGAAGAAACAGCAAATTGATTCCTAAAGTGGTTGTACAATTTTGCATTCCCATTATTAATGGAGGAGTATTCCCCTTGCTCCACATCTTTGCCAGCATGTGCTGTCACTTGAGGTTTCTTTTGTTTTTGTTTTGGTTTTGGTTTTGGTTTGGTTTTTATCTTAACCATTCTGTAACACTCACTACAGAAAATTCGGATAAGTAATGACACACAGGAAATGTTTCCTCACCACAAAGTGGTAGATTCTTCAAAATGTGTTTTGTTCTGGCAGTCTTCAAAGGAAGATGCAAGAGCAATTACTTCAGTGTGATCAAATCCTCCAGCTCCGGTAGTGTAACACAAGTGAATTCAAATTAGAGACAAGTGTTCAAATTACAGTTCAAGGCTTATCAGCTAGCCAGATCTTTTACATTAGTATTTCTAGAAATTAGAGGGGATTAATTCATTGACTCTATTTAATTCAAAGTCAGTAACTCCTAATAGTTATTATTTGATGTTCGTTCTTTGTTTAACCTTAAATTTTTTTACATCCTGACCAGTTTCCCCTCTTTCCTCTCCTCTCAGACCCTCTGCCAACCTCCTCTCTGTGCCCCCCCCCCATCCACCTTCCTTCATCCTTCATTTCTCTTTAGAATAGGGCAGACATCCCATGGCCATTAACCCAACGAGGCATAACAAGTTGCTTTAAGAATAGTCATGCCCCTTTTTATTAGGGCCAGAGGAGGCAACCCAGTAGGAGAAAAGGGGTCCCAATGGCCATCAAAGGAGTCATAGACAACCTTTTCTCCATTACTATTTTTATTTTGAAAATAATGTTAAAGAAAATGTCTCCTTGGTGGTCATTTTAAAACATAACATATTAAATTTAATAAATTATTAGACCAGCTGCACATGGAGGTGTCAAATGTGTCCAGTTAAAAGAAAACTAATTGAATACATACTGTATGTATAGAAGTACACCAGTCAGTACGGAGGTGTTATCCAAGGTATATAGAAGCTTAGCTACACAGGAGGAATGACTTCCAGACGCACACTGTGCAGTATGTGGCTATATTGACACTGGTAGGATAGTAGAGTTTAAGTGTTCTTATCTAACATACATGTTATTAAATATAAAGAATTAGACACATTAATGAGCTTTGTTTATATACTTAATGTTGTTTGCGGTTTTGTATATGAATGATTAAAACTGCTGTTCTGTACTGTAAATATATGCCATTGTGATTTTTCTATCAAAATTAAATAAAATTTAAAAAATAATCTGGACTACACAAGATGTGGATTACTGAAAAATTAACAAACAAGATTATTTTAAAAAGCATTACTAACTCAATAAATTATTTGAGTGTGATAAAAATCACTTATGTGAATATGACTTAACCGGTATACTAGTTACATTTCCATTGCTGTGAAAAACATCAAAGCCAAAGATACCTGGGGAAGAAAGTGTTTATATCTGCTTACAGCTGTAGCCTACTATGAAGCAAAGACAGGGCAGGAACTCAGGGCAAGAATCTGGAAGCAGGAACTGTACCACACAACAAGTGGAATGGTGTTTAACAAGTCCATGGTTTGCTCAACCTGCTTTCTTATAACATCTAGATCCACCTGACCAAGTGGGCTGAGAACTCTCACATGCATCATAGATCAAGAAAATACCCCACACACGTACCTACAGACCAATCTGAGGCAGATAATGCCTCTTTTGAGATTCACTCCTCCCAGATATATCTAAGTTTGTGTCACATTGACAAAAACCAGCCAACACAGCTGGGGATAGAGCATAGTGGTGAGATACCTGTCTAGCATGGGTAAAGCCCTCTGTTCAATTCCCAGTTCTAAATAATGGCATTTTATAAAGAAAAATGGTAAAACAGTGATGGAAAATGTATCTACCTAATTCTGCTTGCTTCCATTACTGCTTTTTTCCAATATTATAAAAAGCAGAACACATAATTTTATCAAAGAACTTTAGAACTAGACGTGTTTGGGGAGAAAAAAAAACATAATTTTAGAATCACATTTTGGATTTAGTGTCAATTTTATGACTGCTTTCTGAGTAGAGAAAGTGTTAAAATTCATTCAAATGTGAAATATAGAGCGGTCTGTCTGTGGGCTTCCAAGCCAATCAACTTGCTTTTTCTTGGAGGCCTTTCTTACATACAACCCAATCTTATTTTAGCTTTCCCAAATAGCTAAAAAAAAAAAAAAAAAAAAAAAAAAAGTGTTCGGGCAAGAACACTGCTGGGAACAGTAATTGAATGAATCAAGTCTGAATCCATACACATTTCAGGTCCAGAAAATAGATGACATTTAAGAATAGCTGTTTCCCCTTTGTATCTGTATTAGCTTCTATCCTTTCTTTAGGCAGCATACAAGAATTCTGTAGGAAGGGCTCTGTGTTTTCAAGGACTAGACTTTCAAAAAAAATGCTGAGAACATCTCTGTTTTATGTTTCTTGTTTGTATTACTTTTGCAATTACAAGGCTTGTTTTTTATTTGTTGGTGGTTGGTTTAAGAGTTTGACCCATTTGTCCACTTCAATCAATTCTAACATATTATAAACAAATATAACTTGAAAGAAAAATATATTTGTTTCTGTTGTTGTTAAGACTAAAACTTGAATTCATTCTGGAATCGAAATACACAGACAAGCTAATCTCAGAAAATATGACCAAACTTATTTCTATATACCTTTCAATTTGCAATCTCAATCTATCTTCTGTAATAGGATTTGGGCACTTGGTTCTTTGTGGGAAAGGTTATTAAAAATATATACATTAGGTTCAATGAAAAAATACAATCTTCTTTCCTTTATATATCAGTTTCTAAATTCCCTCCTTTCCTACACATATCTATTAATTTTCAAAAAGGGAAGCAAAGCAAATATATTCAAATGACAATCCAACTGAGTGTCCTGGACATAGACCTAGGCACCCAGGCTCAGTGACGGGGCTATTTCCTTATGTAGCTCAGACTGACAGGTTTCTTTGTGGATTTAGAGACCTGGAGAGAAGCAAGCTTGTCATTCCTTCTAGACCAAACGTGACAAAACTAGACCAGTCAGGTAGTTTCCAGACAGAGATACATCTTACTATTTTCTGGGTTATGCATAGGAACATGTAAGTTTGTAAGCTAAAAATAGCTCTGCATCTCTTAATCTTAAACTTTATCTTGAAACAATTTATAAATCAACTGACCATGGTTTGTTTGCTTTATAGATATTGCATCTGTAAAGAACAATTACTCAGCCATTCTAATACAGATACATTTCCCTATAGAAAATTCTGGCCCATGAAACCAATGTTATTTTTTATAAGGTACCTTTCTGGGATCAAGGTGGTTACTAGTCATAGAATTAAATGTATAATTACTCCCTTTTAGCCTGTACACATACCTATTCATTAATACAACTGCGGTTGCTCTTTTTTTTTTTATTTTTTTATTTTTTTGTGGTTGCTCTCTTTTAAACATGTAGTTACTCTATGCATCATTTTGCACAAGTCATCATAAAGTAAAGTGTGAAGTAAGAGATTTATAGAATCTCAATACTGTTTGTTGCCTTCTCTGGTGGATTTGGGTACTCTCTGGGAAAGTTTCTATTATAAGCAGATGGGGCAAGGTAGTTGCTGTTGCCAAGTAAGAAATAACAATTTTATAAGTCAAGCTGGGAAGCCTGTCTCTCCATTACCAAAGTGATGGGTTGTATCCTTACAAAATAGAAGTCATTATAAACCTTTCCTTGATTAACTGATGTTGCTTCTCATGAGAAATTTGGTTAAAACAATAAAACACCTAGTCAATATTTGGGCTCCATCTCTCCTACAGGACTTGACATGTTGGGCCCCAGTCTCTTTAGGACATTTCTCTTATCCCTGGAATCCATCTGATAAACTTACACAGTTTATAAGAATCTGCTAAGTGTCATTTCTAAAAAAAGGTGTACCAACAGTGCTGATTGGCTACTTCATTTCTGTCGTATCTTTTTTCTTTTTTTAAAAACATAAACATTTATGTTATTACACATGAATAAGATACACCACATACCACAGGAAGAACCACGAGACAATCATGAGTTGTATGAATGTTACATTCATAGTTATTTGGCCATTTGCATTTGACAAGCCTGAAGCAACCATCCTTCATACTTTGTTGGGCCAAAATTCTGAATGAAAGTCAATATCTATCATATCTCATCTCTATGAACTTAAATCATCTAATTTGATCTAAAAGATCTTATCCTCTAACCGACTAAACTTGATTGTAAGATTAAACTATCTGCTCTTCAACCCCATCAGAGACTTGAGAAGGAGTTAAATACCTGAGTTAACTGGTAGTGCAGGTTAACAATTTCCAAAGTGAAAAAAAATGACTGAGACAGTTTACTGCGTGAACAATCACCCAACATTCTCTATAACGTTGGAGCATCACCTTTGGCCTTTTAGCCCAATATCTCTCCCAGATTTATTCACGAGGCAGGAACTATTGAGGACTTGATTACCCTGTCTTGGCAGAGTTCGGATGGTGACTCTGCCTGCATCTAAGCTTGCTCATTTTTAGGCAGAATTCTGTCTGTGGCAGGAATGAGGAATTTTACCCAAAGACTTGTTTGCCACATTTGAAGCCAACTCCATAAGGAGGTTCTTTGATGCTCATCATCTTCTTTGAGGTAGGCTGGGTATTGCCAAAAGTTAACTTGTCTTGCTGTCAAAGAATCTTTAGAATAATGAAAACACCTTTAAATGCCATATTCTGTAGGTCTCTGAGGCTTTTGAAGACCTTATTTAACTAGTTTTACCTTATATATCTATAGAGTCATCATATATATGTTAGACCTAGGATATATATTCTTGTGATAAAATTAGACTAGTATATGAACATGATTATGATGATTTGCAGCAACGTACAAAATTCTATACCAGTGAATTAAAATTAACCTTCTTTGTGAGTAACATTTAAGGCCTTGAGTTGAGGCCTAGATTCAATAACCTACCTTTTGTTCTATTTCCTCTTCTATATTTCTATATCCCCCTTTCTTTATTTTCAGCTCCTATCTCCTTACCTACAAAAGATAAAGGAAAGAAGAGATGTCCCTGAGTCCAACCTAGTTTTCTCTCTGTATAAGACTAAAAATAACTTCAGGCTGATTTGGGGCAAATAATGCCTTAGAAGGGTCACTCCAATTGGGGGAAATGGTTAAGCAAATCAGGGATTGCATTTGTGGTCCAGTTTCTAAATGTTGAGAGATTCCAGGCTTAATAGGAGTCCTTTGTGGGACAGACTGAAATGCTGGACCAATTGGGATCAGAAGCTTTCTACAAAGCTGTCTTGGAAGCTGTCCAATTCTGAAGGGTAACAGCAGCTGAGGCACGCGGGAATGAAATAAGGAGGATGCAGGATGACAGCATCCAGCATGATGAGAGGAATGAATCCTGTCAGGTCTGATCCAGCGTCAGTGTCCAGTTCTTTTGTTCTGAAGACATAACTTCTCACAAGCATTACACAGTTCTAACATTATAATTGTATGAGGGGTGTGGGATGTACAGAGCGATTAAGGCTGATTCTCTGCTCATTGTATGAGCAGAAGTAAGACATCTGAAAATCTTCCTTCATGCAATAAGTCACAGAAAATCTGTGATCGATATGCAGCCTTGTGTATGCATATACATTCCTTTCTCAGCCAGTCTCCAGAGCTATTCCCATGTGGTGGGATTAGCAACATAAATTACCTGCTTGTTCTGCAGTTTGAGCTATTTACATCCCAATTGCAGCCCCCTCCCTCAACACCTCATGATCCCATCCACTCGTCATCACCTCCCAATCTTATCCTCTCTCTCATCTACTTTCCCTCCCTCCCCTCATCTTTAGAAAGGGGAGCCCTCCTCCCCTAAAGTCTGACCTCAGTTTATTCAGTGTCCTCTGTACTACATATAACCTCTTCCTCTGTGGCCTGGCAAGGCCAACCTACACTCTCAGCACTCTGCCCAGTGTCCATCTTAGCTTCCTTTCCCATATATCTGTAGGTTACTTGTAGAGTAACTGGTCCATAAAACTAGCCCATAGTCAGTACTGTAGCTAAGTCCTTAATGCATCTCCTGGAACTTAAAAGGAATTAATGAGATTCTTGATAAGTCAACAGGGATAAATATATACATATACGTAAGACCTCTCTAGCATTGCTACCATAATTAGTAGTTTAGAATTTCTGTGATAATTAAGGTTACTCATTCTAACTCCCACACAAGAAAATTTTGAAAGCTTCCAGCTCCATATTTTGTTCCTGCACTCTTTATGATAATTTTCTTCTGAAACAAGAATTAGAGCTTGAATCCATCAGGATTTCTGGGTATCTGTTTTTATATTACTCTGCAAAAGATTGCTTTGTGATTTACACTTACATATGAAAAATATTTTTTCTTCCTTACTACAGTCCCTGAAGCATTTCTAGAAAATCCAGATAAACTTAATTTGTCAGAGACAAGAAAGAGGAACTTAACATATTAAAAAGAAAAACTCAGAGGAAGGTTTCTGAAGCATATTCTTTGGAGAGATTATTATTATAAATAAAAATTCATTTTACAAAAGAAAGTCTTCTTCCAGAAAACTGTTCATATGCTGAAAACAACTTTGAATATTTCAAAACTAAAAGCAAAATAATGCCATTCTAGTTCAATAACTCTAATCATGACCTACATCATAATATTTTTATCTCCTGCTCTTCTTCCTGACTTCCATATCTACCTATATCTTCTCCTCAAGAGAGCAAATTTTCAAGTGCAACATATATAGCTTATAATGAATAATACTAACAATAACAACAACAACAACAATAATAGTAATAAATACCTATGTAGGATTAAAAACTCAGTAACTTCTCTTGTGACTATGATAAAATAAGCTGACAAAATTATTTTAAGAAATGGTTGATTCGGGATTATAGTTAGAAAGATCAGTCCATTGTGGTAAGGAAGCCATACTGGGATGAACTTGAGGCAGGAGATAACATTTTATCCACAGTCAGGAAGCAGTAGGAGATTATCTAATGTTCAGCTGGCTTTCTTCCTTTTTTGTGGTCAAAAATAAAAACCCAGGGGTTGATGCTTCCTAGCCAATTGACATAATGAAAATAATGTTTTTCCATCCTGTCAGAGCTAACATAGGCTAAGCAATCCCTTAAAGATATGCCAAAGGGATTAGCTCTTCTAATCCTGTAAATTTAACAATCAATATTAATGATTATATTTATCTTATACCAAACTGAGGGACATACATAAATATATGCTTGCATATTCTTTTATATATTGTTTATACCTACAGACATTGTACATAAATAGCATATACATCACTAAAATTCATAAAACCAGCCTTATTAGCTAAGCATAATCATTTCTTTTTTAATGTAAAAAAATACAACAGCAAATAACAGAATATCCGAGGATCTTCCTTTCAGCTGAACAGCTTAAAGTCATCAGAAATGGAACACGAATCTTGGTGCTTTGGCTTCCATGTTCTTTGCAATCAAGGTCTTTAACCTTCAGAATCTCTTAATTACAATTTTATGAATTATAGGGACAAATCTATATTCAAATAGCAACTGCACTACAATAATCATGGGAATTGTCTATGAACAATGAGAATATGAACATTTTTTCATATACATTTATTTTATTACACATGCATATAAAAAAACCTACATACAGCAGGGAGAACCATGTGACAATCATGAATTTTATAAATGTTACATTCATAGTGATTTGGCTATTTGTATTTGTCAAACTTGAAGTAAACATCTTTGTGTCTTGTTGAGTCTAAATTTCTGAATGAGACCCAATATTTATGCTATCTCATCTCTAAATGTTTTAAATAAACTGAATCTTTATAGATAAAATGAAATGATTCAATGTTGTCATATTTTGGATAAGATTTCCAACATGGTACTCGCTGTAAAGTAGGTGTCTAATAAATGTTAATCCTCTTCCTCTATCTCTCAGACACATAAAGGTCAAAGTACCATAAGAAACCACAGACACTTCTCACTTCCACACAACTTCATGCACTGATGTTACATGTGATTGCATCTACAACCCAACTCGCAATCATCTTCACTTGAAAACAGTTCATCCATCAAACCCACACCAATTTGTTCCATCAAGCAAATAATTTTCACACCACATTTGGTCTCCTACCTCCACGCTACTGCAACGTACTGTGAACTCTCAGAAATTCTAACCTCAATTACTATATTAGTTCCATCATGTGGAGTCATCCACTTCCCAGCTTGCCAATGGCTACTGACCTAAAATTTATCTTGCTTACAAGAAGTGTAGGGATTAAATTAGAGCAGAGATTAAGGGAATAGCAAACCAATGACTGGCCCAACAATAGTGCTGTTAACTGCATGAATTCTAATCATTTTTCAAATACTGCTCTCATTGTTTACATTTCATATCCTTCAGGATAAATGGTAGTATAATGTGTATATAATATACATTATATAATAATATATAATCAAAATCAGTGTAAAAAACAAACTGAAAATTATCCCAGATTACTAGGTTTTCACAATAGAACTAAGGCATGAGATTAACAATTCACAAACAGAAAAAAATAAGACACTTTTGTTTTTTGACAGGAACATGATTCTAATTTTTTCTCAGTAAAGAATATATGCTTTATTATGTAAATTATTTCTTTTACATATGTGTTTACATTATTACACATATATACCATAAACTACCTACAGCAAGAAGAACCACAACACAATAAGGAATTATACAAATGTTGTATTTATAGTGTTTTGGCTATTTGTATTTGGTAGCTTTAAAGAAAACATCTTTCCTATCTTGGTGCATCTAAAATTCTGTATGTAAATAAATAACAATCATATCTCAACATTATCAACTTAAAACATCTATCTAGACATAAAAATTGGCAAGCTTGGATATAGGCAGAACCGACAGCCAAACTCGACCAAGACAGGTTAAGAAAGTCCTCAATAGTTCCTGCCTCACAAATATGTCTAGCAGATATAATGGGCCAGAAAGCTGAAGATGATGATCCAATGTTATAAAGAGTTTTGGGTGACTGTTCAGGCAGCAAACTGTCTCTGTCATCTTCTCATTTGGAAAGCTGCTATCCTGCACTCCTTGTATATTCAGGAAATTAATTTTATTTCTTCTCAAGTCTCTGATGGGGTTGTTTAGGGGTTAAGATAAGACACTTTCAAAGCATTATAAAGCAAAGATTTTGGAGTGCCATACTTTTAACTGAATTTCACTATTATGGTAAGAGTTGTGAACATGGATTAGAAGTCAAGGGACTAGATTATATTCTATAAACTTCATCATAACATAGAACTCCATAAAATTGATATATTTTTACATTTTTAATCTACTATCCTGTCTTAGTTAGGGTTTCTGTTGCTGTGATGAAACACCATGACCAAAGAAAGTTGGGGAGAAAAGGGTTTATGTAGCTTAAACTTCTGTATTGGTCGTTATTGAAGGAAGTCAGGATAAGAACTCAAACAGGGCAGAATCCTGGAGTCAGGAATTGATGAATAAGCCATGGGGGTTGTGGCTTGCTGGCTTGCTTCCCCTGGCTTCTTGAGCCTGCCTTCTTATAGAACCCAGGACCACCAGCCCAGGGATGGCACCACCCACAATGACCTGAGTCCTCCCCAATTGATCATTAATTGAGAAAATGCCCTACAGCTTGATCTCCAGGAGGCATTTCCTCAACTAGGATTCCTTTGTCTGTGATGACTCTAGCTTGTGTCAAATTGACAGACAAACCCAGCCCATACATGCCCTTTGAGAATCTTATATACACATATATTTTCACTCTCCAGTCCTCTGTTTCTACTCCCTTTTGAGCCTGCTAAACCCCTTTTTCTGGCCATCAAGATTCTCTCCTATTGACATGATTTTGTCTTTATATTCCCCCTTCTCTCTCTCTCTCTCTCTCTCTCTCTCTCTCTCTCTCTCTCTCTCTCTCTCTCTCTCTCTCTCTCTCTCTCTCTCTCTCTCTCTCTCTCCTTGTATGTAGGTGTATCCCACTGAGTGAGTTTAATTAGGTTTCCTTGTATGAGCATTGCTTGAGGTAGGTGGGTTATTTACAATGGCTGCACAGCTGAATAAAATAACTGTCCTCTCCCAGCAACCATTAGCTGCTAACAGCAATTCATGGATGGTTAGGACCTCACAAGTTTCTCCTTCCCTCATGATGGATTGGCAACCAGCCCCACCTTTTGTGGGAGCTAACCAAAGCTACAGTGAGTTCGCAAGTGAAATAACCATGGGATGACCAGAAGATAGTGTGAAACTGTTATTTGACTCTTAGACCAACATTCAACTGCTTCTTGGGTGCCAGCATTATACTAACCATGGGGCAAAAGTGGGTTCAGGATGGAGATATGGCCCCGTAGTTAAGAGTACTTGTTCCTCTTGCAAAGGTCCTAGGTCAGTTTGCATAACCAATATACTACTTCACAACCATCAATAACTCTAATCACTCATACACATAAACCAACGTCATATTCAAAAGATAAAGACTGGGCACATCTGATTATTTGAGACATTCAACCAGAACATTTTCTTCTCCTCAGATAACCTACTAGATCTTTTTTTTTTCTCAAAGCTTTATAGAGAGCAAACATCTCAGTATATAATGCAGCAAATTGTGTCTATGTCACTGCGCACACTGTATTCAGAACAGATGATCCAAGAGTATTAGAAATAAAAATGAAAGCTCTGGAAATATTACTGTGGTGTGTCAGTTTCTATAACCCACTTACCATGCAGAATTGACAATGTACTAAGAGTCTCTTATGAAGTCAAGGCTACCAACAACTTAAGCCAAGATGGTTCTTCCTCCAAGAGGCTTCATTGTATGAATGGTCATGATGCATGATAAGGAAAGCTAAAGGTTGAAAACATGAAAGTGGCTTTCAGAGCTAAGTGCCAGTATTCAAAAGACAGTGAAAGAAGCCAAGGACCCAGCATCCATCACCTATCTACCTAATGGAAAATGAAAAGTGCTATCTGAACATGGGCAAGTGGAGCAAAGGTCATGAGATTTATGAAAACATATTTGAATTTAAGGATAACAAGAAAAGAATAGGCACCAAAAATAGATGTTGCTAAGAGATAAAAGGAAAATTTGGAAGACGCTCAAGAAAGCAAGGCTTACATATAACAAAAGATAATGGTTTGCTGTGAGAACAGGAACACAAAAGGATCTGCTACACATTAAAAGTGCCACAAAGACATCAACCATAGTGTATAATTAAAGCCCATTAAAAAAATGAAGAAAGAAAAGAATCACCACAAATTATCAGGTGGGTATGATGGAAGGTAATTAGGAAAATCCATTTAGAAACTAGAAAAAATGAAGGCACTGAGATGATAAAGATTGGATATACATAAGAAGCTAAAAGTATAATTTCTAATGCAACCAACATAGGGTTTCCTCTGAAGAGAGAAGTTTCATTATGTTTTTCTATTCTATCTACTAATGTTTGGAAGTTGAGGCTCAACAATTGGGAACCAAGAAGGAGAGGGGGGAGGAGAAGACAAGATGTGGGCATAATCTTTAAAAACCCTCCACCTTGACTGACCTACATCCACCGCTTATAAGCCAGTTCCTAAAGGCTCCAGTGAAGGAGCCTCGTATGGGGAATTCAGGATGTGAGCCATAAAACTCCTTAAGACTAAAATCAAATAGTTTATCAAACTAAAGGCAAAAGCAAGGACAAACACATGTAAACCTTGGCAATCAAATATACCAACTAAAGAGCAAAAGGCCAAATGAAGGTTTGAGACAAAATAAAGCTCATTTTGACATGCAATATGCTCTCACTCAGTTACCAGCTTATTGGTAGATGGAGCAATAGCAACCAAACTAACACATGTGCAAGACAAATAAAGAATATGGAAAAAACAAAATTCCAGGTAGAAATATTAACCTAATGTCAAAATAAGCATTGGACTTCATGGAGAAGTGTTTCTTCTTCAAACATTGAACATCTGAGATTCCCCATGTTACAGGCAGATACTGGTCCACCCTGATTGAAGTTACACAGACAGTTCATAATGTCTTGACATCAAATAAATAGTTCTGTGTTTAATGTGGCAATATTTTTATTTTATTTTATTTTATTTTATTTTATTTTATTTTATTGGTATTAGTGAACTGATCTTTTCCTGCATGTATATCTGTTTGAGATCTTGGAGTTACAGACAGTTATAGCTTCCATATTTTGCTGGGAATTGAACCCAGGTCCTTTGGAAGAGCAATCAGTGCTTTTAATCACTGAACCATCTATCCAGCCCTTTAGTTTCTGTGTTTAACACAGTATAAATTCTGAGTAAACATTTGGCGAATCAGTGAATTAGATAATATTCATTTAGTACACTCCCAAACTACAGCAACTGTTACACAAAATGGGGAAGGGGATAAAATATAATCATAACAAATGTTTTCTACCTAGCACTATATTTACAAAATGATAAAATGCTTGAAATGATAAGAATCCAAGAAAAAATATATTGACTATAGAAGGAAGTTTTCTCTTTCTGGCCAGATCCATTATCCCTCACCCTGCTGTGAAGTTAATTCACAAGGAAAGTTGAAGTCCAAGAAGCCATACTTGTACATAAGATGAAAATCTTCCAGTGAGGACAATTTTCTTAGTGTATCAAAACTTGAGCTTCAACTTAAATATGTACTGTGGCTCCCTTTGAAATGTGACAACAGATCTGTTACTCACTCGATGTCTTCCATATGAAATAAATGCCTTAATTCTTACAGCTGATCTAAGCATGCCCCAAATTTAGAACTGAGTTGGAAAAGTAAATATGGACATAGGCCAAGGACAAGACTCTGCTTGCTCCCTCTGGAAAGGACCCTATCATTTGTTATTCTGTCATTGTGTGCCGCGTGTTTTCATCTGCAGGAGTCCCGGCTGTGTTGCTGCCAACAAAACATTCGGATTTGTTTCTCATTGCTTCTTTATACTAGTTTAAAAATCAATCCAGTTATTCTGGAATAGTAGGCTAATTTTGAAAATGAGTTTCTAGAATGATCAGAATACTAAATATTTTCTTCAGTGCCGTGTTTGAGGGCCACAGTAAAGGAACATGAATAAAAGTAAGAGCAGGAAGAAATTCTGAATATGGATTGACTTATTTCCTGACACTTCTTTTCTTTTGTTCTAAACAATATATTTTATTTTATTATAATTTATTCATATTTCATCCCAATTGTAACCCCCTAGCTCTTATCTTTCTGTTCCCACCCCCTCCCTCTTCTGCCCTATTCCCCTCTTTTAGCCCTCCGATAAGTGGGGTCCTACATTCTGACCACAGACTGTCAGATGGTCTCATCTGGATAGCCTGCATCTCCTTCCTCTGTGTTCCCACAGGGCCTCTCTGCCAAGGAGCAGTGATCAAAATGCCGACACCAGAGTTCCTGGGAGAGGCAGTCTCCTGCTTTTCCCACCCCCCCCCCCTTGCCCATGTGGAGAATGAGCTGTCCATGGGCTACATCTGAACAGAGATCTAGGTCCTCTGCCTACAATGTCCTTTGTTGGAGCATCAGTTTGTACAGGCCCCCCAGATCCAGATTCACCACCCTTGATGGTCTCGTGGTGAAGCTCCTGACCACCCCACCCCCAATATGGAAGATATTGTGTGCTGAGTAAACAAAACACAAAACACTCTCCTCTCTCTCTCTCTCTCTCTCTCTCTCTCTCTCTCTCTCTCTCTCTCTCTCTCTCTCTCTCTGTCCTTCTCTCCTCTTGTTTTCCTAACCTCTTTTGGAGAATCAATCTTATAGTTAGAGATGACATTTGAACAATTCTCCCATCCCCCCATTCCTTTGCCACAGCATTATGGCACATTCTATACAGGTTACATAAGATTGGACATAGAATTTCCCTCACAACAACAGTACTGCCTTGACACTTCTATGCCATGCCACAGATCATCACACTGTATGAAAAAAATACCACTGCCCTTTGGACCACAGCATGGGAAATTTGAGACCCACTAACTTGAATTTCATCCAGCCACATTTACTCAAAAAGGAAATTTGCTGCACTATTCCCCCACAGGCTATTTGAAATTTGCATTTATGTTTTCTATGACAAATTACCCAGTACTTCATGAAACAACTACTTACCTACTTTGAAAAACTTTCTGGAGGGGGAAAACGTTAATTGTTCAAAAAGTCACAATTTTCGTGAGTTATAGTGGTTATATTTTTGTTACTGATAAAACGCCATGATCAAAAGCAATCTCAAGAGGAAATGGTTTGTCTTGAATCACTGCTCCAAAATAATAAAGATTACATAAAACAGAGAAGTCTTGACATGGCAGCAGGACTATATGGTGGCTGGTAACATTGTATCTACACACAAGAAGCAGAGAGAGAAAGGAAGGGTAGAAAGGGGTCACCCATAAATCTTCAAAGCCTGCCTCTAGAAAAGTCACATCTCCTAAAAGTCCATCACCTCATCAAATAATGTCACAAACTGGGGAACAGTGTTCAGATGCCTGAGTCTAAAAGCATTATTCATTCAAAACATCATATAAATTTATGTAAATTTTGAAATCTGAAGTTAACATTGATTTAACTTCATGTGATCAATTTGAGGTTTCAAAACAGATATTCAATCTTCTTTTCTCCTTTTAGCCATTGAAAGTCCGCTTTAAAAAATTATTATAACTTATTCAGATTCCATCCTGATTGTGATCTCCTCACTTGTATTTTCCCATTCCCACCCTTCCTCCATCTTCTGCCCTATTCCCCTCCTCTAGGCCTCTGGCAGAGGGGTCTGTCCTCCCCCACCATATGACCACAGCCTATCAGGTCTCATCCAAATAGCCTGCTTTCCCTTCCTCTGTGTGCCCTACTGGCTTCCCCACCAAGAAGAAGTGATCAAATCAGGGCACCAGAGTTCATATCACAGTCAGTCCCTCCTCTTCCCACAACCATGGAAAGTGAGATGTCTATTGGCTAGATCTGAACAGGCGGTCTAGGTTTACTGCATGCATTGTCCTAGGTTGATGCAACAGTTTGTGCACCCACCTCCTCCCCCAGGTCCACATCTGCGTGCTTTGATGGTGTCCTTGTGGGGATCCTGAACCTCTGGGTCCCTCCATCCTCCCACTCTTCCATAAAAATCTCAGGCTTTGCCTAGAGTCCAGCAGTGAGTCCCAGCATCTGTCCTGATCCTCCTCTGGGTGGAGTCTCTGAAAGAACATCTATGTTGGCTTAATATCCACTTATAAGTGAGTACATACCATGTGTGTTTTTCTGGGTCTGAGTTACCTCACTCAGGATGATCATTTCTAATTCTATCCATTTGCCTGCAGATTTCAATATTTACTCAATTTCAACACCTGAGTAGTGTTCCATTGTGTAAATGACCCAGAGTTTCTTTATCCATACTTTGGTTGAGGGACATCTAGGCTGTTTCTAGATTCTAGCTATTAATAATAATGCTGCTACGAACATAGTTGAGCAAATTACTTTGTTGTATGCTGGGCATCTTTAGGGGTATATGCCCAGGAGTGGTATAGCTGGGTCTTTTGGTAGCACTATTCTCAATTTTGTGAGAAAGTGCCAGATTGATCTCCAAAGTGGTTTTACAAGTTTGCATTCTGACCAGCTATGGAAGAGTGTTCCCCTTTCCCCACAACCTATCCAGCCAGCATGGGATGTTACTTCAATTTTTGACCTTAGTCATTCTGGTAGGTATAAAATGGAATCTCAGAGTCGTTTAGATTTGCATTTCCTTGATAACTAAGGATGTTGTACATTTCTTTAGATGTTTCTTAGCTATTCAGCATCCCACTGTTGAGAATTCTGTTTAGCTCTGTACCCTGTTTTTAATAAAATTATTTTGTTTAGTGATGTTTATTTCCCTGTGTTCTTTATATATTTTGGAGATTAGCCCTTTGTCAGATGTGGGGTTTGTGAAGATCTTTTCCTAGTCTGTAGGCTGTTGTTTTGTTCTGCTGACAGTGTCCTTTGCTTTACAGAAGTTTTCAGTTTCATGAGGTTCCATTGATTACTTGTTGATCTTAGATCCTGAGCTCCTGGTGTTCTGTTCAGGACGTTGTCTCCTGTGCCAATGAGTTGAAGGCCAGCACCATTTGTTGAAGACACTTTCTTTGTTTCATTGTGTATTTTTGACTTTACCAATAATCAATTGACCACATATGTGTGGATTTATACCTTGGCCTTGAATTCAATTCTATTCATCACTGTGTCTGTTTGTATGACAGCATCATGTGGTTTTTATTACTATAGTTCTGTAGTGCAACTTGAGATCAGAAATGGTGAGACCTCCAGCACTTCTTTTTTTTTTTTTTTTTTTTTCAGAATTATTTCATCTAGCCTGGGATTTTTGTTTTTCCATATTAAGTAAAAAATTGTAATATCAAGGTATGTGGAGAATTGTGTTGGAATTTTGAAAGGGATTGCATTGAATTTGACAGGGTGGCCATATTTATTATTTTAATCCTACCTATTCATGACTGTGAGAGATCTTTCCATCTTCAAATATCTACTTCAATTTTTTCACTCCTCCATACTGAGGAAATGCCTATCCTTAATGTTGAACATTTTATGCAGCAGAAGAATAAATCCTAGTTTTGCATCTATTATGATAAAGTGTGTCTTCTTGGAGGGACCTGGGACCATTCATATTGAGAGATCTCAATGTCCAATAAGTGTTAATTCTTATTATTTATTGTTGCTCCCCTTTCTCCTCAGCATATACTGTCAATTGAGTTTTGAAATACGTCAATGTAATGCATCATATAAACAACTGAAAAAAAAACCACATGATCATCTCCTTAGATGTTGAAAAAGCATTTGACAAAATCCAACACCCATTCATGTATAAAGTCTTAGAGAGCTTGAGGAATACAAGGCATATAGCTAAACTATATACAGCAAGATCATCACCAAGATCAAAGTAAAGAGATATTAATTCTGCTAAAATCGGGAACTAGAAAGGCATCTCACTATCTCTCCACATCTCTTTAATATAGTACTTGAAGCTATAGCTAGAGCAATAAGACAACAAAAGAAGATCAAAGGAATCCACATTGGAAAGGAAGAAGTCAAAGTATTGTTATTCACAGATGATATGATAATGTAATAAGTGACGCCCCCAAAATTCTACCAAGGAACTTCTAAAGCCAGGAAACACCTTCAGCAAAGTAGCCAGATACAAGATTTTTTTTAAATCAATAATCACACTGATTCTATTGATTCCTTTGATCAACCAGCAGTAGCCCTCCTGTGTACAAATGACAAATGGGCTAAGAAAGAAATTAGGGAAACTACACCCATCATGATAGCCACAAATAATATAAAATATCTAGGTGTAACACTATCCAAGCAAGTGAAAGACTTGTATGGAAAAAATCAAGTCTCTGAAAAAGAAATTGAAGAAGATATCAGAGGTTTTAATGACCTCCCATGTTCATGGATCGGGAGGCTCAACAAAAAAAAGCAATCTGCAGATTCAATGCAATCCCTATCAAAATACTTACACAATTCTTTACATAACTTGAAAACCGATTTTCAACTTCATATGGAAAAACGAAATCTCAGAATAGCTAAAATGATCCAGTAGAATAAAAGATCTTCCAGAGAAATCTCCATTCCTGATCTCAAGTTCTACTATAGAGCAATAGTAATAAAAACATGATGGTACTGGCATAGAAATAGGCATAGTTGATCAGTGCAATTGCATCAATAACTTAAAAATAAGCCTGCACACCTATGGACACTTGATTTTTGACAAAGAAGCAAAATCCATACAATGATAGCATCTTCGACAAATGATGCTGTCTAACTAGATATTTTTCTGGATTTTTAAAAGGGTTTCTTAATTTCTTATTTAAAGTCCTCTATTGTCTTCATAAGATTAGATCTGAGAATTGCAGCTCAGAGGAAGGACAGCAGGTAGCCAAGAAGAGACTTGATACCCTATGAGAATATATAGGGGGAGGTAATCCCCCTCAGGAACAGTCATAGGGGAGGGGAATAATGGGAAAATGGGGGGGGGGAGAGGGGGAGGAATGGGAGGATACAAGGGATGGGATAAACATTGAGATGTAACAAGAATAAATTAATAAAAAAAAAAAGAAAAAAAAAAGATTAGATCTGAGGTCATTTTCTTATGCTTCACCTGTGTTGGATATTCAGGGCCTGTGTGGTTTTGTTTTGTTTTGTTTTGTTTTGTTTTGTTTTGTTTTGTTTTTAATTTCCTTAGAAGAGGGAATGAGATAAGAGCCATTCCAAAGCTCTGGCTCTTTTAGAACTCTCACTGCCTGGTTCAACTCAGGTGTTCTGGCCTGAACTTTTGTCTAACATGATTTATTCGAACTGCATTCTCTATCCTTCTGCCTGAATTTCTCTGCCTGGACTCAAACTAATTTTGGCAACATATTTTAATCTTCTGAGTCATTCTCATTCTTAGGCTCATTCTGTCTTCACCTGTGTCTTGTTTGTTTTCTCTGCAACCTGTCCCTGTAAAACTGTAAAAAAAAAAAAAAAAAAAAAAAAAAAAAAAACTCTCAGAAAAATTCTCTCTCTCCTCTCTCTCGCTCACTCTCTCTCTCGCTCCTCTCCCTCTCTCTCTCCTCTCTCTCTCTCCTCTCTCTCTCTCTCTCTCTCTCTCTCTCTCTCTCTCTCTCTCTCTCTCTCTCTCGGCCTACACTGCCCTTAAGAAGCTTCTCTTTCTTCTCCTGTTCTCCTGAGAGTTAGGTGTATCCTATCTCCGAGTCATTCTGTCAAATCTTTCTTTGATTCAACACTTTGTCTGCCCCTCAATTAGAGTCATTTTCAAACTATTCTTACCTTCATTGTTTGATATTAAAGGTGTGTCTGTATTTTAGCTAGATCATTTTGTAATACCATTCTAGGTGGATCACATAGACCTAGACATTCTTTGGATGTGATCTCTTACCAGAGCAGCCATGTTGCTGGATTAATATCCCTCTGCAGGACTGCTGTGGTAGGCTAGCAGGGCGCAAGTGGAATCACATTGCCCTGGCTGTTGTTGATTATATTCTTACTCTGGCTTCTCAGCATATGAGTTTCAGATGTTTAAAGGTCTACGTGGGGCTTTCTGGATGTGCCTTTGTTGGATGGGTACTTTGTTCCTTGTTTTCTGTTTCCTTTCTGAATTTTCAGAGAATGTGATCACTTTGTGTTGCTTGTTTTCCTGGCCTGGTCAGTTGTTTTGTTTACAGGGAGCATGTGCTGGTACTGGAGGCTAGGGGATTTCGATGAGTTGAGGGAAGATAGGAGAGATTAGAGGTGCTTTCAGCTACAGAGTTGGAGATGAGACGTGAAGGTATTAGATCTCAGGAGCTGTAGGAGAAGGGCAGGTCTACCTTCAGTCTACTTTTGGGTTAGCTGTTGGTGTCTGCTAGAATTGGAGTCTAGGATATTGTGACAAGCTGGAGGAGGGAGGTTAGTAGAGGATAGTCTCTATGATGTTTTGGCCATAAAAAAACTGCAACAACAACAAACTGTGGTGTTAGCAAGAGGGAAGAAAGGCTGTATCTAGTGTTCTTTACAACACTAGGAAGGATACTGTGGGATTAGGTCTGGAAGAACAAGTCTGAAGGAAGCCTACCTGATTTTCTGGCAGGCACAGCCTGTGGTTTAGAAGTTGTGCCTGCTGGAGCTGGGGCCTGGGTTACAGCAAAGAGCTGGTATTGGGCGGTTAGGAGGGAATGGTCTGTGGAATCCACAGGAGATGTGGGCAGGGGCAAGTGAAGGCTGCAGCTGGTGTTCTGGTACAAGGCTAGGGACAAGGGTTGGGTCCTGTCTTCCTTTCTTAATTATATCTCTAGAATGTGATTGTTCCCTCAATTATTTCCAAAATAACAAGGTTGAAGAAACTTCTACATATGACCCACAATCACTTTTCATGAAAGTATTTCTTTTTAAAATGCATGTTTTCTGGTGCCTACAACTTGATAACTTCCCCTTGGTGGGGAGGCCCAGTGGACATACTGAGGAAAGGGAAGCAGGTTATTGATTCGGATGAGACCTGATAGGCTTGTGGTCATATGGTAGGGGAGGAGGTCTCCTTCTGTCAGAGGTCTAAGGAAGGGGAAAAGGGCAGAACAGTGAGGGAGGGTAGGAAGAAGATGCAAGGGAAGGGATAACAATCAGGTTATAATCTGAATAAATTATAATAAACTAAAATTAAAAACAAAAATATCATAGTATAATACACTTTTGCAATTTTTCACAGCATTCTATTTGTTAAAGAATGTGGGGTTTTTTGCTGTTTTGTTGTTGGGTTTTTTTTTTTTTTTCTGCTTTGTTTTTTATCCCATTTGTTTTCACCTTACTCATCATTCTTAGCTTTAGACATGATTTATTTGCTTATCTCTACCACCACTAGAAAAATTCATATATGTGTGTCTTCCACACATTGTCCAGCATTTTTCATAGTTTATTCTACCAACCCATTTTCTCAGTCCAGTTTAGCTTACCCCTGAGAATGACGTTCCTCCACATCCATATCCAATCAATAGACTTAATATTTATTTTAAGCATCCGAAACTATAAGAGTTACATTTAGCTTTTATTCTTGTTACAAATAAATTGAAGAGCAAAAATTTTTCAATAACCTTTGTAGGAATAAGTGAATAAGTGATGGGGATTGGTATCTGTTCACTAAAAAGAAATGCATGGTTTATAATTGAATATTTACTGGTAATTCAATTATCCTATACTAAATAAATGCGTGCTGGTTCCAATTTCTATTTAACCCAAAACATAAAGTGATGCTTTCTTTATTTGCTCTATCAATTTCATATTTTTCTTTGTACTGAATTTTGTGGTCAGTGAAAAACCTCATAGTATTTTATACAAACTTTCTCTAAGTCATGCTTTGCCATCACATGCTTACTCATTTTATTGAACATAAAAGCAGCAATTTATTTTCTTACTCCTGTGTTAAACTTAATTATATTGTTTTATCACTTGAAAATAAAATTTTAAGCTATTTTGCAATCAACTAGCTTTCATTGCTGATAGATCAGGCAAACTTTATTGGTTATAAATCTTTAGTCAAATAAATGGAAAAGTGACAAAGCGTATTCCAGAAACAAATAACACTCCCATTTGCCTTCACATATAACCCAATTAACATCCAAGTACATTTTAAATATATCAGGACTAGTTTGTTAACTACTTAATTGGATTTTACTCTAACAAATCAAACAAAAAAGCTTAAATTAGAATTTCTGATTGTCTAAAAATACTCAGACGCCTTCTGTTCTGCTATATCCAATGTATATCTCCCAAAGTTATCATATTCCTCTTACCAAACCAACAGAAAAGCAGCACCTAAGTGTTTAAACATTCTCACATCAGAATGAAAATGGAAAATTTGTGAGTTGGTTGACTCATAATCCTGGGGGCATTCAGAGGAAGAATAGCAGGCTACCAAGAAGAGACTTGATACCCTATGAGCCCCCTCAGTCACAGTCATAGAGGAGGGGAGTAAGGAGAAAATGGGAGGGAGGGAGGAATGGGAGGATACAAGGGAGGGGATAACCATTGAGATGTAATGGGAATAAATTAATAAAATAAAATTTTTTAAAAAGTACATCTGAGAAATGATTCCATATTCATTATAGAAGGAGAGGTAAAGTTTCGTACAAGGTTATAAGCTACTCTAATCATCTTTTTCCTTGTGTACAGGCATAGTAAAGCCTTCTTTTAATGAAGACTATCCAAATTTTCATCAAGAAATTATTTCCAGATCAAATTTGTAAATGTGACTATAGCAAAATACAAACTTCTTCATCTCCATGCACTGTCCTTGGTTGGTGCATCAGTCCCTGCAGGAACCCCCTTTGTCCAGATCCATAAGCTCTGATGATGGTCTCCATGTGAGGCTCCTGCTCCCTCCAGGGCCCACCATCCCTTAACTCGGGAACACAGTTCGCAGCTCTTCTCCCAGAGGTCTGATGTGATAGGACTAGATGTGTAGGGGGGATTGTGGGGGGTCCCTTATCTGCAGAGTAGGGGAGAGGGGATAATGGGAAGAGAAACTGTAGAACTTGGAGGAAAAGAGGGAGGGGGCTACAACTGGTATATAAAATTAATTAATTAATTAATTAAAAAAGAAAATAAATCTTAGCCAAAAAATCAAAGATATCTAATTCAATAGAATTAAATTTGTTTAAAAAATTTGGGAAATGCACAGGGTATTTAAATCCGTGTGAGCAAATCATTAAAGGTCTGGAAAAAAAAACAGGGCACTGCTTTTAGTGCAGAGATGAATCTGTTCCTTCTTTGTGATCAATAAATGAACTGTGTTGAAAAATCAAAATACAGTACTCAAACAATCTTCAAGAGTAAAACACAAATCAAACTGTTTATATTTAAATTGTGAACACAAATTTTGTATTGATTTCTTTTCAATCTTCTCCACAAGCCTCATTATCTACCCTAGAAACACTCATTGGTGTTGTAGGTGAGCAAGATATCTTTCTAGGTTTAAATAGTTTTCATGCAAATATATTACTTTTAACTTAGAGCTTTCGTCTTTGGGGTCAGATAATCTTTGATCTTCCCTGTCAGGTACTTCAATAGGTACTGGCTATATAGCAGTAATGATCAGGGATTCCTAGCCCTCAAAGCACCCATAGTTTGGTATAGGAAAACTATAAAAGTGATTGTGATAAACTCAGATAAATGCCAGAGGAAATGAGTACACTGAAGATGTAAGAATCAAATCAACACATCAAACAAAAAGCTTCAGATAATAGCTATCCTCAGACCCATAAGGGTAGAGTAATGACTTACATCTCTGTAATACCTGAAGCAGCAAGCTCCTCACATGTTTCATTTTTCCTTAAGGAAAAATTCCTGATTTTCATATTGTCATTATTGTTGTTATGGTTACCTAAAAGGCATTTTATTACCTGGAATACTAGGATTCCGTTTCAGTTCTCCTAGGGCATGGGATTTAAAGGGAAGACAGACGCTGTGAATTATAGGATCCTGTCTTTTAACCTCTGTCACTACTATAAGAAATTATTCAACCTCTCTTACCCTTTATTTCTTAGTCTATACATAATACTTTTTATTATATATATTTTATTAGTTTATTCATATTACATCTCAAATGTTATCCCTTGTATCCTCCCATTCCTCCCTCCCTCCCATTTTCCCCTTATTCCCCTCCCCTATGACTGTGACTGAGGGGGACCTCCTCCATTTGTATATGCTCATAGGGTATCAAGTCTCTTCTTGGTAGCCTGCTATCCTTCCTCTGAGTGCCACCAGACATCCCCATCTAGGGGACGTGGTCAAATATGGGGCACCAGAGTTCGTGTGAAAGTCAGACCCCACTCTCCACTCAACTGTGAAGAGTCCTGTCCATTGGCTAAATCTAGGTAGGGGTTTGAAGTTTATGGCCTGTATTGTCCTTGGCTGGTGCCATAGTTGGAGCAGGACCCCTGGGCCCAGATCTTCCCGTCATAATGTTCTTCTTGTAGGTTTCTAGGACCTTCTGGATTCTTCTATTTCCCCAGTCTCCCACGCTTCTCTCACCTAGAGTACCAATAGGATGTACTCCCCTCTGCCTCACTTTCCTGGTAAGTGAAGACTTTCATGGGACATGCCCCTTGGGCTAGTGTGCAGATATAAGTGAGTATTTACCATTTGAGTCTCTCTGCTTCTGGGTTAGCTCACTCATTATGATCATTTCTAGTTCAATCCATTTGTCCACAAATTTTGGGAATTCCTTGTTTTTAATAGCTGAGTAGTATTCCATAGTGTAAATATACCACAGTTTCTTTATCCATTCTTCTACTGAGGGACACTTAGGCTATTTCCATGATCTGGCTATAATGAATAAGGCTGCTATGAACATAGTTGAGAAAATGCTCTTGTTGTGTGCTGGAGCATTTTCTGGGTATATTCCAAAGAGTGGAATAGCTGGGTCTTGAGGAAGTCTTATTCCCATTTTTCTGAGATAGTGCCAGATAGATTTCCAAAGTGGCTGTGCCAGTTTGCATTCCCACCAGCAATGAAAGAGTGTTCTTCTCTCTCCTCATCTTTGCCAGCATGTGGTGTCACTTGAATTTTTTAATGTTTTGGAGAGATCAGGGATACAAGGCACATACCTCAACATAATAAAGGCTATATATACAGCAAGCCAATAGCCAAAATAAAATTAAATGACGAGATACTCAAGGAAATTCCTCTAAAATTGGGAACAAGGCAAGGCTGCCTACTTTCTCCATATCTCTTCAATATAGTACTGGAAGTTCTAGCCAGAACAATAAGACAACAAAAGGATATCCAGGGCATTTAAATGGGAAAGGAGGAAGTCAAATTATCCCTATTTGCAGATGATATGATAGTGTATATAAGCGACTCCCGAAATTCCACCAGAGAACTACTACAGCTGATAAACACCTTCAGCAAATTGGCTGGATACAAAATTAACTCCAAAAAGTCAGTAGCTTTCCTATATACAAATGACAATCATGCAGAGGAAGAAATTAGGAAAACTACACCCTTTACGTTAGCCACAAGCAATATAAAATATTTAGGAATTACTCTAACCAAGCAAGTGAAGGACTTGTTTGCAAAAAAGTTCAAAACTCTGAAGAAAGAGATTGAAGATGGCATGAGAAGACGGAATAATCTTCCTTGTCCGTGGATCGGGAGAATTAACATAGTAAAAATGGCCACCTTACCAAAAGCTATTTACGATTCAATGCAATCCCTATTAAAATACCTACACAATTTTTTACAGACATTGAAAGTTCAATTCTCAACTTCGTTTGGAAAAACAAAAAAAAAACAAGAATAGCTAAAACAGTCTTGTGCAATAAAAGATCCTCCAGAGAAATCTCCATACCTGATCTCAAGCTGCGCTATAAAGCAATAACATAATACTTTTTATATATTAGGGTTGCATGTACTTCACATGACACAACAAATGCATTGGAAATGTCTAGTCCTATGCTTAGGGTCAAGACCCTTCACTAACTCGGATTTTGTTTCCTTGGGTCAGAAGCTGGAAGATGAGTGATGATAAATTAATGTTCTAGAAGATAACTACTGAAGCAATACGGAGAATGAATGAAAAATACCAGGAGCCACAAGGAAAGTACAGTGTTAGAAGTGTCTTCCAACAGTGTAGCCATAAGATGAATATCATGATTAAAGCACTTGAGATGAAAAAGAAGGAAGATGATGAGAGGCACCCCAAAGGAGAAATGCCACAAGAATGAATTTGCTATTGTTAAGGAGAGTGGATACTGCTGCCAGACACTGATGAGGCCATGGAAGGATATGAGTATTTGACAGTAGATGTTCAATTTTATTTTAGACAATTATTCAGAGAACAGAGAAATTTGTGGGAAGAGATATAAAGTTCAGAAAGGAAGTCAATATTATTACTTAGATGTGAGAGTCAAGACTTGTAAGGGATTCAGAGACATGCTAGAAAACAAGATCAATAGAAGACAAAGACTCAAGACGTGAGAGATATAAACATTTATGAAAAGGCCATGAGGCAGGGTGGGGAGATCTAGGAAAAGCTTAAAAGTGATCACTAAGGTCAAATAGAGATATAAGACAGAAGGCACTGAAAGAGAGACTTAGGAGAAGCATCTAGAAATAAATGATATTAAAGACATTAAACACATGATAAAAATTAATTGGAATAAACAGGAGATTTGTTTATATTATACATATATGATAATAGGAGCAAAAAGGCATAGAAGTAGGAGATGGAGTATTTTTAGTGAATTCTTAGCAGGCCCAGCTGAGGCTTACACCAGTTTTGTGCAAAGCAGCCATAACTCTAAAAGCAAGCACACGGGGAAGGGTGCAGGATGGCATTCAGCTCTGTCATCCAGTTGCTTCTATGTCGCACAGGGGCTGCACAACCACGTAAAACAGCCTTTAGTGAACAGTCTTTATAGTTGAAATGCAGGGCACAGGAAGCGCACTGCTGGGACATTAATATAGATGGCATCTTCTAGAAACCCTGTGGAGAGCCTTGAGAGCCAGGGAGACTTTTGTATTGAATTTAGGAGACCATGGGGAACTATCCACGACAGTGAGGTTCACTTAAGGAAAATGAGGCTGGCAGCAAAGTGGGGATGGGTGGAGGCAGGAGCACAGATGGCTGGGAAACTATCTAGGAAGACACTTCAATTAGAGAACACAGGTTCACTTCCCTTTGATCTGGTTTAAGATATTTCAAATGAAGTCTAGGGAAAAAAGAACGAAGCAAAAGAGGTCAGAGAAAGGATGGTGTTTATCCATGGAACTTTAGTTCCCAAACTTTGAAAGGAATTAGCTCCTCCAGGAGCAAATTAGGCAGATACTGAGCGAGGAAACTACCATTCACCTGGGTAAAGTGATTTAGTGCCATGCCTTTCTACCTCTCTGAAAGTCTAAGATGCCTTGAAGTGCTATTTGTACTCCTTCCCTTGGGTGTTCTTGTTTCCTGCTACTGGAAGAAAAGTTGAATCCAAGAAGCCCAGATGCTTAAAAACAACTATGTTGGTGGAAGAAGCTCACATAGTATGATTTACACCGTTGCTCAATTGTTGAAGCTCAGAAGATGGAAGCTGCCTGATTTTCAATTACACTCCTGCCTGCTTTAGTAAATCAGTCATCTGTCTTTGAGGAGTCCAAAAGGCAAAAATAATAAGATTATTAGGGAAAAATAGAAAGCCAGGTTGGAGTAAATTTAAAAATATTAAGGGTCAAAACTGTATATATTTGAATATCATAAAACATCCTCATAATCAACTTATTTTTATTCACATTTTACACACTAAAAACATCTAAATTTGTTCATTTAATTTATAAATTACAGTAATGGTTTGAAAAGTTTGCCAAATTCATGTAGAAATAAATAGTATTAGCATGATATTTGCACAGAAATGTAAATGTATTTCTAAATCTAATGAGTCCACAGGCATCAAAATTTATGCAAATTTCTGAAAATAAATACTAAATTTCAAATCAATATGCACAAAATGAAAACATACATATAAATACTTGCTTACATGAACGTGTGTGTGTGTGTGTGTGTGTGTGTGTGTGTGTGTGTGTGTGTGTGTGTGTGTGATGATGGAGGTGTGAGGAAGTGGGTGTGTAGATGTAGGTATGTCTATGTATGGTAGGTGTTGGGGTGTGGGTATGTGGAGTTGGGAGCAAGAAGATCTCAGCTCATTAACTTTCAGCCAAAGGAACAACTGATGAAATATACCCTTTCTCTTTCCCTTAACAATAGAAGAGGTATACAACAGAAACAGGAAATGTTAGTGAGCTATTGCTTACTGACTTAGTGGGGTTGTTAGGCTGAGAAAAAACTAAGAGTGGAACTCTGCAGGCTTTGCCCACTGAAGAGACAGAACTAAGATTCTGGGGAGATGACAACAGCCCAAGTTTACAAGAGACAGTGTCAGTAAGAATAGAGGTAGGTGCCCAGAGAACACCCTGGTCCACTTCAGAGGATCTTGTTCCAAATCCATCCTAAATAATGAGCATTCAACAAGGCACAAATAAGCACATATGTGAGAGAATTGACTACTCTTAGGAAAAGGTCTTAATAAAGATTTGCTCTAATAGTGCATCACACACACAGGGCCAAGGAGCACTCCTGTTCTGATAAGACAAACTGAATGTCCCTTAATTCATGGAGTATTGGTATCTGAATTTCTTTTTTTATTTCTGTGATTAAGAACAAAGCCAAAAAGCCCCAATCAGAGCAATTTAAGAAAGAAAGGGTTTGTTTTGGGTTATAATTTCAGAGGGATAAAGTCGGTCATGGTGGGGAGGATAGCAGTAGATACAGAAGCCATGGAGTCAGGAGCAGAAGGCCAAATGGTCATTTTGTATCTATACTTGTGAAACAAAGAGAACAGCATCTGGCCTAGGGCTGCTAAGTCTCAAGGCCCTGCACACAGTAACTTACTTGCCATCAAAGGTCCATTTCCTAAAAGTTCCAAAGCCTTCCCACTATCTGGAGAATAAATGCTTAGATATGTTGAGTCCACATATGGCACTTCACAGTCAAACTACACTTGGGTAGAGGAGCACCCTGGGAGACCTTGATCCAAGATATAGAACTAACTCTAGAAGAAGATATTTTTTTAATTCATCTTAAGTCATTTTATGCATTGTCACATCCTAGAGGAACAAGTATTTGCAACTAAAATCAAAGATCTGTCAAAAAACAAACAGGAAAACAACAACAACAAAATTATTCATTACCAAGAAAAACAAAATTCAAAACAACTGACTTATCACTAAAGATTACCATAAATGTAAGAATGGCCAGAAAGTACAACCAATAAAAATAATATATTAATTTAGTTAACCCATAATTGACATAGGTAGTAGAATTAGAAGTCAAAGACATTGAAACTTTAATTGCAGAGCTATTCTGCATACCAAAATGTTGCGTAAAAGTGAGATATTAAAATTTTTCATGGTAAACAGTATACCATGAGGTAAGTTCACAGGATTAATGGCTGGCAAGAAATTTTAGAGGAAAAGATCAGTGATGCACAGGAACAGAAACTATCTAAGAATACATATGCAGAGGAAAAAAAAAGACATTTTTCATGAAAAACGGAAAGCATAGCTTTAGTATTTGTTTGAGTTTTTTGTTATTATTGTTGCTGTAGTACAACTTTGGTTGGCACGTTCAAAGAACAGAGTAAGAACAAACAATAAATAAATAAACAGTAACAAACATTTACAGAATTAAAAAACATTAAACCACAGAAATTCTGCAATAAACCTTAATTATAATAACATAAAGAGAACTGTGCCAATGAATGTCATTTCAAAGTGTACAAGCCAGCGCTGAAAGAAAAACTTTGAAAGCAGTCAGATAGAATGCACTTTGTATGTAGTGAGAAACAGATCTAAGGATTACATCATATTTGTCATCAGAAAGAATGCAAGCAAGAGGACACTGAAGCAAAAGGCTAGCAATCACGAGGAAAGGAAAGCTGTCGACCTAGTATGCTGAGAATACAAGGAGAAAACACTTTGCCAGATGTAAAGACAAATGAAAATGGTGTTAGATATTGCCATAGGTTCAATCTTATGAAGCAAAGAGAAACAATTCATCAGTGTATGCTCTAAGAAATGGTAAAAGAGGTAGTTTCAGAATGTCTCATAGCTCCAGTACACAGCCCATCATGTAGAGTAGTCATACAACAGAAGCTCAGTTCAGCTGCTCACATCACACTCACAATCAGGAAACAAAGAAATGAGAGTTCCCTAGCTTTCAGCTTCCTATTGTACACAGTTCAGGATACCAGCCAGGAAAGGGTACCACCCACAGGAGGCAGGTCTTCTGTCTTCCATTAACCTAATATAGATAAACCCCAAAGGCATGGACAGAGTCCTATTTCTCAGTGTACAATATTCTGTCCAACTGACAATTTTACAAACAAACAGTAAATTCCAGCTTTTATAGATAAGCAATGTAACACATTGACTAAAAAGACAGGATCTGGGGATAGCTCCAAACTTCCTAGCTCTGTGATTTGGGACAAGGAACATTTTTGGATTTCAGTTTTCTCACAAGTGAGTTGTTAATAATGCTAGTACCTATCACTGAGAGTTTTTGTAAAGATTAAATAGTAGAGGGTGTATGAACCCCTGTGTGAAATCATAGCAAAGAAATAATACAATAAATATCAATCCCAAAGAAATCAAGTTGAAATTAGGAAGTATATTTAATGAGAATTTATGATTCAAAAAACTAGTTCCAGCTTTAAAGAGTCCAGGGAGTTTTGACAGTCCTTATTATTAAAACAGTTAAAATGCTTTCAAAAGTTGAGGTGGATACAATTATAACTAAATTAGTTAACTAAAAGAAACATAATTGTTATAAACACTAACCTTTGGAAAATCAATACACAACATTTAAAAAACTAAATATCTAAGACATTTCTCAAGTGAATTCAAATGTTAATTCTAACAATAAACTTTTTATTCAAGCAAAAATATTTCCCGGTTGTATAGTCATTGATTTAACTCTCAAAATTGTGACAGTGTTATATTTATTCCATTGTCTGGACAAATACCAACAAAGACAATTTAAGTAAGAGACATTTTATTTTGGATTATGGTTTCAGAGATTTTGGTCTGCCACAGCAGGGAGGTGTGACATCATAGCAGTCATGGTGAACAAGAGCCTATCATCTGCCCCCTCTTTTTACATATTTATTAATTTTTATCATTCAAGACCCAGTCAACTGGACAATCCTACACACACTTAGAGGATAATATCCCTTTAAACATCTCTGGAAGCACCCTCGTAAAGTCCTAAACATACCCAAGGGTGTGTCTTACAAATATCAGGGTGGCTCCTCAAGTCACTGGAGAAGAATCACTAGATCCATCACAGTGAGGTCTACATAGTCTTAGCCTCCTTCTTCCACCTGATCCTGGCCAAAACCATCAATTACAGGGGAAGGAGAAACACGTGTCAACATGAGCAGATGTGCATGAATGCAGGGAATTCATGTAAAACATACCCCCTCTCATATATGTATACACACACATAGCACAATACTTTCAAATATATTGTGTTTGCCATAAAAATAGTTTACTTTCTCAGCCGTTATTCCTGAGACTATGCAACTATAAAAGTTAACCGACAAATCTTATCTCCAACATAAAACAAAGAATGATAGTATTCACTGTGGAGATTCTGGATTGCCTTGCAAGGATAGTTTGGATAGCAACATCTTGAGTGAAATTCTTTCAATATACTTACTGCTTTTACATGCATACTCATTAAGAAGAGTTTGGGTTTTTCTACCAAACTCTCCCATAGAAAGCTCTTTAAATATTAAATATTTCCTGCACACAATCACTAAGTTCAGAGTTCTGGGAGCATTCTTATTATCCCTGGATATTTCCCATCCTTACTACAATGGGGATGATCTATGAACAAGGCTGCTGAGCCACTTCTTAATTGTTTTTTGGGGAGAAAGTGGATTAGAGGCAAGAGGGAGAGAAGTAAAATATTAACATGAAAGTCTCACTGCTGTCCTTTTAATCTTTGTACTAGTTCAAGTGTGGCTTGCAAAGCCCTTGTCTCAGAAGAGTTGGAAACTTTGCTGAGGTGATAAATGAAAATGATTCCAAGGAAAGCACAGATCCCATAACGTTTGCATTGCATAAAAATGGAATCTACTGAGCACAATGAGAAGGGAAAGCCAGGAAACAATGATCAGGAAAGAAACAAATATAGCAGCTAATGAGGAGGGAAGGAAAAGAGTGAGGGAGAAGGAAACAGAGAAAACAAAGAAACAGAGATACAAAGTGACAGAAACTTAACAAATCTTTGGACTATGCACCTCAGGACCTTCAGAGTTGGTTTGGAAGAGCCAAGAATGAATAGCTCAGGTAATTCCACTTTTCAACACTGACCACCACTCCTCCCCACTAATGCTCTCATCACACATTTATCACAGTAAATATGCTTTTACTGTTTTAAAGTAGACAATCCAGTATGGAATTAAATTTTAATGAAGATCTGCCATAAGTAGCTAGTATTTACTCAAATGTGCAACTCCTAAGCATTTTTGGCAGGCTCTCTCTCTCTGCCTGGAACCAAAGCTATTTGTTCCTGCTTTAAGAAAGTCCACAGTACATCCATGTAACAGAGTTGTGCATAACCTTGCCTAGGCAGCATATGAGGTACATAAAGATATAATGGCCAACAAGGTAGCTAGTGTCTCTCTCTGGTCCCATAGAGATTGCATGCTAAGAAGATGGGTTGTAAGAAATTGTTGCACAGTTACTCAGTACAGCCATAATAAATGCTACCAGCACACAATACTGACTCCCCTGACCAAAGTGAGGAGATTCACTTATTCCCTTGATCACATCTAAGCCTCAGAGCTATCCCCAGCCTCCATGATCTATCTGAAGTCCTACTTCTTTGTAACCTGTTGCAAGTCATTTCACATCTCTACTTGCTCAGTACCTCAGTTTCATAATTGGCAAAATAGAGACAGAGATGAGTCAGGACACGCATGAAGTTCTAATGATAGCAGACCAGACACTTGCTGAAGGTCAGGAAAATGCCGTCAGAGATTACTGTCAGAATAAAATGTAGTGTAAAAGGGAAGATCAAGAAATTACAGCAGAGAAGAGGCCATTCTATACAGTGGGAACATAGCATCAATGGTCTGGAGAAAAGTGACTTGATTTGTAAACAAAGGACGTGCTAAATTATTCTGGAGAGGGTGAAAGAGCCCAGATCAAACTGCAACATTCAGAACCTCAAGACTTTTAGATATTAATATGGTCAGGTTTTATTTTAAAAGTAGAAAAGAATAACATGATTATACTTTGATTTGCAAAAATATGGTTTCTGGTTCAAAGATTAGAGTGTAAGGGAAAAATTGGAAAGGAAATAGAACGGATGCATAACTATAATTATCAACACAAAAATAAAAAGTAATGGTGACAGCCTTAGAGACCCCTCGAAGACACAGACAGATATTGAAAATTAAGATGTAACTGAACTCAATAGGACTTCCTATGCACAGATTTTCTTCTTGAATCATTTTGATAGACTTCTTCCATAGTTCCAGGTAGCCAGACCACAAAGAAGTGTCACCTCAGGACTACTCTCCCATCAGCACTGAGCTAGCCCTTGGCTTAAAAGCTGTATGTGGGAGGGATCCAAGATGGCGGCGAGCAGTGTGGACCGCGTTTGGAGGCTCCAGTGAACAATTCAGCGAATTGCACAGATTTCTGAGCCAGGAACACCGAGGTCCGAACATCACGGCAGCGGGAGTGCTCCACGGTTCGGAGGGACCAGGGTGCAGAGGACCTGCGTGCCCCTGCACACGGGAGGAGTGTGGTTTTTCTCTGATCAGAGCGGCAGCGGCAGAGGCAGCAGCACCAGCGGCACCAGCAGCGGCGGCTGAGGTTTGCAGCTCATAGCCTTCCGGTGGAGGCGATTGGTGTGGTGGCTGGTGGGAGTTGCTGCGGGAGAGGGGACTCGGGGCAGGATTTGGGTCGCGTGGAGCCTTTGGACCCAGACTGGACTCGGCGGACAGTTCGGACCCAGAGTCCCGGGTACTGGCCCGGCCCAGAAAGCAATTCTGCCTGAGGCACTAACTCAGCGTGGCCATAGCTCCCCTGCTGTGGCGCAGGCTTAGTTGAGCACGCTGCTCCACACTAGGCACCACCTCAGCTCAGCGGCAGCTCCCCTGCGGTGACACAGTCCGGGCGGAGCACTTGTTCCACCACTGGCGCTAACTCAGAGCAGCCGCAGTTCTCCTGCTTGGCGCAGCTTGGTGACGTGCTCAGTTCCATCCTAGGCACCGCCTCAGCTCAGCAGCAGCTCCCCTGCGGTGACACAGTCTGGGTGGAGCACTTGTTCCACCAATGGCGCTAACTCAAAGCAGCCGCAGTTCTCCTGCTGTGGCGCAGGCTTGGTGACGTGCTCAGTTCCACCTAGGCACCACCTCAGCTAGCGGCAAGCTCCCCTGCGGGGACAACAGTCCGGGCGGAGCACTTGTTCCCACCACTGGCGCTAACTCAGAGCAAGCCGCAGTTCTCCTGCTGTGGCACAGGCTGGACAGAGCTCTCGGTTCCACCAGCTCTAAGACTCTGGTTGGACACAGTGTGCAGTTTGAATCCAGAATTCCTGGCTGAGATTGTGGTCAGTTCGGGCCCTGAGTCAATAACTGACCACAGCACGCACTTTGGGCCAAAAGGCCCCTAGTGGAGCTTGGTGCGTAGTCCCAGCCCAAAAATTCTGGCTGGACCCTGTGTGCATTTTGGGCCCAAAATCCCTAGCTGAGCTTGGCAAGACGGTTCAGGCCCTGAGAATCTAGCTGAGTTCTGCCCGTGGTTCGGTCCCAGTGCTCCTGGCTGGACTTGGCAGGGAACACAGAAGGCTGTGGATACCGTGGCCTGACACAACGCTCATTCAGAGACCCAGAACAATTGCAGGATCCACAGCAGAGGGGGCTGAGGATCACTGGCTGTGAGAGACCAGAACAACAGGGCTAACCTCTAACATCACCACCAGTGAAGCTTTGAGCTCGCATGCCTAGGGAAATCGTAAGAAACAAGTGAATCTATCGTCAGACACCCTCCATTCACTACTCTGGAAGCTACCCAACAAAAACAAAGACGGCAAGATGTCTAAAGGACAACGAAAAAGCATACGCAAAAAACCCCAAAACAACATGGCGTCCTCCAGTTTCCAGCTATCCAAAGAAACCACCCAGAGAAACTCAAATACAACGGAAATACAAGAAAATGACCTCAAATCCTTAGTAATGAGGATGATATGGAGGAAACAAATAAAATTCGTAATCAAATGCAGGAAGACACAGACAAACAGGTGAGAGACATAAAAGAAGCACATAGAGTGGAACTGAAAAATTGCACGGAAAATGCAAACAACCAGATGAAAGAAATAACTAAACGTTCAAGCTCTGAAGACCTATAAAGAGGCAATGGAAGAAACTCAGGAATATACAAAAATCAGATGAAAGAAATAAAAAAATCAGTTCAAGATCTGAAATGAAATAATGGATTCATGATAAACACACAGACAGAAGAAAACGAGAATGTGAGACCTCAGAGAAGAAGGCGAGCAACACAGAGGTGAGCTTTTCTAACAGAATCAAGAGATGGAAGAACAAATCTCAGGGCTAGAAGATACAATCACAGATATTGAATCAACCATTAAAGAAAATGCCAAATCTGGAAAAAACTCCTGACACAAAACATCCAAGAAATTAAGGACACCATGAAAAGAAGAAATCTGAGGATAATAGGCATTGAAGAAAGAGAAGACATCAGACTCCAGGGCCCAGAAACTATTCTCAACAAAATCATAGAAGAAAATTTCCCCAATCTAAAGAAAGAGATGCCTATAAACATACAAGAGGCCTACAGAACACCAAATAGAATTGACCAGAAAAGAAAAACTGCCCGCCACATAATAATCAAAACACAAAACATGCAGAACAAAGAAAAAATATTAAAAGCTGCAAGGGAAAAGGGCCAAATAACATTTAATGGTAAACCTATCAGAATTACACCTGACTTCTCAGCAGAGACCATAAAAGCCAGAAGGGCCTGGACAGAGATCCTGCAAACCCTAAGAGAACACAGATGCCAGGCCAGACTACTTTACCCAGCAAAATTATCAATAACCATTGATGGAGAAAACAAAATATTCCATGACAAAACAAATTCAAACAGTACCTATCCACAAACCCAGCCTTTACCGAAGGTACTAGAAGGAAAACTCCATCCCAAAGGGTCAAAGCTACAAACCAAAACTACCCAGGAACTAGATATAACTATCCCATGGCAAAAACACACTACACAACGCTCGACTGGAACAACATCAAATTAAGACTCTTTACAGTCACTGGTATTAATATCTCTCAACATCAATGGCCTCATTCTCCAATAAAAGACACAGACTAACTGATGGGGTACATAAACAAGACCCAACAATTCTTCTGCATCCAAGAAAAACACATCTCACCCATAATGAAAGGCATTACCTCAGGGTAAAGGGTTGGAAAAAAAATATTCCAAGCAAAGGGTCAAAGAAGCAAGCAGGTGTAGCCAGTGTAGTATCGAACAAAATAGACTTTGCAACCAAAACTAATCAAAGGGATGAGGAGGACACTTCATACTCATCAAAGGGAAAGTCCAACCAAGATGACATCACAATTCTGACATCTATGCTCCCAATACAAGGGTACCCACATATGTAAAAGATCTCCTAAAAAAGCTTAAACCACACATCGATCCCCACACAATAATAGTGGGAGACTTCAACACCCCACTCTCACTGAAGGATAAGTCATTGAAACAGAAACTAAGCTGAGAAATAACATCATTAACCAATGCCATGGGTCAAATGGATCTAACAGATATCTATAGAACCTTTCACCCAAACAAGAAAGAATATACCTTCTTCTCTGCACCCCATGGAACCTTCTCCAAAATTGATCACATCGTAGGTCACAAAGCAAGCCTCAACAGATACAAGAGGATTGAAATAATACCTTGTATCCTATCAGATCACCATGCTCTTAGGCTGCAATTCAACAACAACAGAAATAACAAAAAGCCTACAAGGACGTGGAAACTAAACAACTCTCTGCTAAATGACACCTGGGTCAGGGAAGAAATAAAGAAAGAAATCAAGGAGTTTCTGAAATTCAATGAAAATGAAGAAACAACATACCCAAATTTGTGGGATACATTGAAAGCAGTGCTAAGAGAAAATTCATAGCACTAAGTGCCTTTAAAAAGAAATTGGAAACATCGCACCTAAGCATCTTAACAACAACAACTGGAAGCCCTAGAAAAAAAAGAAGCAGAAACACCCAAGAGGAGTAGACGCCTGGAAATAATCAAAACTCAGGGCTGGAAATTAACAAATTAGAAACTAATGAAAACAGTCCAAAGAATCAACAAACAAAAGCTGGTTCTTTGAGAAAATCAACAAGATAGACAGACCATTAGCCAAACTAACTAGAAGGCAGAGAGACAGTATTGAAATCAACAAAATCAGAAATGAAAAGGGAGACATAACAACAGACACTGAAGAAATTCAAAGAATCATAAGATCCTACTTTGAAGGCATATACGCCACAAAATTTGAAAAATCTAAGGGAAATGGACGATTTTCTTGATCAAGTTCACTTGCCAAAGTTGAATGAAGAAACAGATAAACAAGTTAATAGTCCCATTTCCCCTACAGAAATAGAAGCAATCATCGATGGTCTCCCAACCAAAAAAAGCCAGGGCCAGATGGTTTCAGTGCAGATTCTACCAGACTTTAAGGGCGAGCTAATACCGATACTCTTCAAGCTACTCCAAAAGATAGAAATGGATGGAAAATTACCAAATTCATTCTATGAGGCCATAGTCTCATTGATACCTAAACCTCAACAAAGACTCAACAAAGAAAGAGAATTTCAGACCAATTTCTCTTATGAACATAGATGCAAAAATACTAAATAAAATACTTGCAAAACGAATACAGGAGCACATCAAAGAGATCATTCATCATGACCAAGTAGGCTTCATTCCAGGCAGCAGGGATGGTTTAATATACGGAAATCCATCAATGTAATCCACCATATAAACAAACTGAAATAAAAAACCACATGATCATCTCCTTGGATGCAGAGAAAGCATTTGATAAAATTCAACACCCATTCATGTTTAAAGTTTTAGAGAGATCGGGGATACAAGGCACTTCCTCAACATAATAAAGGCTGTATACAGCAAGCCAATAGCCAAAATCAAAGTAAATGGTGAGATACTCAAGGAAAATTCCTCTCAAATCGGGAACAAGGCAAGGCTGCCCACTCTCTCCATATCTCTTCAATATAGTACTCGAAGTTCTAGCCAGAGCAATAAGACAACAAAAGGAGATCAAGGGTATCCAAATGGGAAAGGAGGAAGTCAAAATTATCCCTCTTTGCAGATGATATGATAGTGTACATAAGTGACCCTCAAAACTCCACCAGAGAACTCCTACAGCTGATAAACACCTTCAGCAAATGGCTGGATACAAATTAACTCAAAAAAGTCTGTAGCCTTCCTATACACAATGACAAGCTTGCAGAGGAAGAAATTAGGAAAACCACACCCTTCACATTAGCCACAAGCAATATAAAATATCTAGGAGTTACCCTAACTAAGCAAGTGAAGGACTTGTATGAAAAAAATTTCAAAACTCTGAAGAAAGAGATTGAAGATGACCTGAGAAGATGGCGTGATCTTCCTTGCTCATGGATCGGGAGATATAACATAGTAAAAATGGCCATCCTACCAAAAGCAATCTACAGATTCAATGCAATCCCTATCAAAATAACTACACAATTTTTTTAAAGACATGAAAGTTCAATTCTGAACTTCATATGGAAAAACAAAAAAAACCCAGAATAGCTAAAACAATCTTGTTACAATAAAAGATGTCCGGAGGAATCTCCATACCTGATCTCAAACTGTACTATAAAGCAATAGTACTTAAAACAGCATGGTACTGGCACAGCAACAGGCTGGTTGATCAGTGGAATCGAATCGAAGACCCAGATATGAATCCACACACATATGGTCACTTGATTGTTGACAAAGAAGCCAAACCCATTCAATGGAAAAAGGATAGCATCCTTCAACAAATGGTGCTGGTCTAACTGGAGGTCTATGTGTTAAAAAAATGAAACTGGACCCATATTTGTCACCTTGCACAAAACTCAAATCCAAGTGGATTAAAGACCTCAACATAAAACAGAGACACTAAGCCACTTAGAAGAAAAGTGGGAAAGAGCTGGAACATATTGGCACAGGAGACAAATTCCTGAACAGAACACCAACGGCCCAGGCCTAATGTCAACCCATTAATAAATGGGACCTCATGAGGCTGAGAAGCTTCTGTAAGGCAGGAACACTGTCAAGAGAACAAAGCGACAGCCTACAGACTGGGAAAAAATCTTCACCAACCCTACATCTGACAAAGGTCTAATATCCAAATATATAAAGAACTCAAGAAATTAAACAACCACCAAACCGAATAACCCAATTGAGAAATGGGGCTTGGAACTAAACAGAGAATTCTCAACAGAGGAGTATCAAAATGGCTGAGAAACACTTAAAGAAATGCTCAACCTCCTTAGTCATCAGGGAAATGCAAATCACAAAACAACTCTGAGATTCCATCTTACAACCATCAGAATGGCTAAGATCAAAAATTCAAGCGACACCACATGCTGGCGAGGATGTGGGGAGAGAGGAACACTCCTTCATTGCTGGTGGGAATGCAAACTAGTACAGCCACTTTGGAAATCTATCTGGTGCTATCTCAGAAAAATGGGAATAGGGCTTCCTCAAGACCCAGCTATTCCACTCCTTGGAATATACCCCAGAAGATGCTCCAGCACACAACAGAAAATTTGCTCAACCATGTTCATAGCAGCCTTATCATAATAGCCAGAACATGGAAACAGCCTAAGTGTCCCTCAGTAGAAGAGTGGATAAAGAAACTGTGGTACATATACACTATGGAATACTACTCAGCTATTAAAAAACAAGGAATTCCCGAAATTTGTGGATAAATGGATTGAGCTAGAAAGGATCATAATGAGTGAGTTAACCCAGAAGCAGAAAGAATCAAATGGTATATACTCACTTATATCTGCATACTAGCCCAAAGGGCATGTCCCACGAAAGCCTTCACTTACCAGGAAACTGGGACAGAGGAGAAGGCATCCTATTGGGACTCTAAATGAGAGACGCATGGGAGAACAGCAAAATAAAAGGATCCAGAGGGTCCTAGAAATCTACAAGTAGAACAATATGATAGGCAGATTTGGGCCCAGGGGTCCCGCTCAAACTAAGGCACCAGCCAAGGACAATACAGGAGGTAAACTTTAAACCCCTTCCCAGATCCAGCCAATGGTCAGAATATTCTCCACAGTTGAGTGGAGAGTGTGATACGACTTTCTCACGTACTCTGGTGCCTCACATTTGACCATGTCCCCTGGAGGGGGAGACCTGGTGGCACTCAGAGGAAGGACAGCAAGTAGCCAAGAAGAGACTTGATACCCTATGAGAATATATAGGGGGATGTAATTCCCCTCAGGAACAGTCATAGGGGAGGGGAATAATGGGAAAATGGGGGGGGGAGGAATGGGAGGATACAAGGGATGGGATAACCATTGAGATGTAACAAGAATAAATTAATAAAAAAATAAAAAATAAAAAAAAAAGCTGTATGTGGGTCAGAGGTGGTGCCCCACACCTATAATCCTAACACTCCGGAGGCTAGGGCACCCTGAGCCACAAAATAATACCTATCTTAAATCACATCTTAGGCTATCAACCTCTCCTGACAATTTATTTTTTAAATAATCAATTTTGGTAAGAACTAGATGAATAAAATATAATATTTTACATAAATACACTGATATCTCTGCTAAAGACTGCGTTTAGAACTCATGAACATGCATTCCACTGTTCACACACATGTAAACTTTAAGTGCTACCCAAATGTCCATTTTTCCCCCTAAGGTAAATATCAGCTTACTGGCAAGTGCTTTATTAGAAACCAGCTATGCCTGGAATTAAGGAATACTCTACATTCTCTTCAGCAAACAAGAGCTATTTTGTGTGAGGCTATAATGAGCATTATAGATTTCCTCAATGGTTTGCAAATCTTGAGTCTACATAAATCAACCTGATAAATGACATATCCCGTAACTCAGGAGCCTCTTTTCTCCGAAAATGCAAAGAAAATTTTTATCAGCAAGGACACTAGGAGCCAATTACATGCTTGGTAAGCATGCAGTCTTAGTTAAAACCAACATGAGGTAGATCATAAATAGAAAGACATACAGATATTCCTTTACTTAAAATAGGGCTACATCTCAATAAACTCACAGTGAGTTAAAATACCATGTCAGAGAAGCACTTGCTATGCCCGATAGCACAGTTTAGTGACACAGCGCACTACACAGTGCTTTCTTCTTCAATCTCATTATCACATTGGTAATGGCTGGCTGCCAACCCCGCTCAATGTTATGAGAGAATATCAGTGCATATTGCTAGCTGGGGAGATAAAACTTTAAAGTGCCCGCTCCACCAAATGTATGTCACTATCATATTTTCAGAAAGAAAGTCACTACACCGAAACACAGTAAATCAAGGACCATGTGAACTGTGACTCGTCCACTCAGTTTCAGATTCACTTTACAATGATTGGCTTATTAAGCACAGAGAGAGAGAGAAGAAAATGGCATCAAACCCATCAAGTAACTACATACTTCTATAGTCAGCTTACAACATGCATTACATGCACTGAAGCACTACTCTGACCACTTTAAACTAGTCTCCTTTAGTCATAATGAACCCACAAAAATTATTCTTCCTCCCCACCCCTCCGAATCCTGTGACATACATCCTAATTCAAAATTGGTGGTGTGATGGATAAATAACGAAGCCTCTTTTTTATTCATGCATTCACTCCACATTCTCTAATTGAAGCAGTGTTTTATTCCTACCTATATACAGACCTGAGTAGGATGAACGTCCTGCGTTAATCAGTTTTACATTCTAGAAGGACAAAGCAGACAACGCCATCTATACACACAAAGGATCCAACTTCAGAGAAGAACAAATACAGTCACAAGAAAATGTTAAAAGCTGCTGATACTTTAATTAGTGTTGTCAAAGAGGGCTCTCCAAGGAGCCAGCGATTTGAGATCTAAATGGTGAAACAGTCTCACACTTCAGAGAAAGTGTTCCAGGCATGAAAAGCTGCAGGTTCAAAGGTAAGTGTAAAATCTTGGTCTGTACATTTGAGGATCGAGAAAAAAAAAAAAGAACAATTGGGATTTATAAAAGGAGCAATGTGATTTGACACACATTTAAAGAAAATGCCACTGCTGATCAGAGAACAGCTTTAGATTTAAAGGTTAAGGACCCAGGGGCGGGGTCTGACTGAAAGTTCAGAGACTTGCTGTAGTGAGAGTAAAAGCTGATGTGGACCTTAATGATGCTTTTAGTCTATTGATAAGGAATGAAATTTAGGAAGTCGTTCAAGACAGTCCTAGTAAGAATTCCTAATTGGTTGTAGATGGCATTTGGCATCAGCACATAGTATAACCTGTATGGCACTCACATAGTTAATCATTGAGCACCATTGAAGATTAAAAGCATCCTTAGGGCAAAATCACATGAAAAAATACACGATCACGTATGAAACACAAGAATACATTGTTGTGACTTTCCTTTTTCCTTTGAACTGCTAAAGCTAGGGAATCACACTTTAAAGTGTCTAAATACGCTGTAAATAAGTTGATCTCTTTAAAAGATTAGTTTTAATCTCTACTAAAATGAAAGTTGCTTGTAGACATCTTTTTTCTCCTTTTATATTTAGCAAAAATGCAAAACTATCAGGCCATCTGTAGCAGTATATTAGATTCACAGCATCAAATTTTATTCATTTCTATCATAAATGTTAATCTTTTGATTTTATTTGTAATATCTTACCTTCACTTTCTTGTTAGGTTTTATTCTAGAAATTGAATTTCTATCCATCAATTGTTAAAACAAATTTCAAAATGTCCATTTTTCAGAGAAGCATTTGCTTACATAAAGATACAAGAAGGTTGAAGCTTGTCAGACATGCTGCAACTGTCAATAATCTATTGATTCTAGATAAAATCATCTTGAACTATGCTAAACAAACATCTTGCTGCATTTCCTATATCCAGACAGATCATTTAAGATTATGACGCCAGTGCACTAATCTTCAAAAGTATGACTGAGGTGTGTGGTCATTAACTGGTTGAGACAAAGAACAGGTGCCTGAAATGCAGAGTCACATCCATTTTCAGGGTTTCTATTGCCCAATAAGCCTTTGAACATGGATTATTAATCCTATTTTTAAAAATAAATGTATTTCCCTTAAAATTGTCTAGAATTGTGTGATCCAATGTTCCATTTTTATAAGCAGTTAAATAAGCTATTTTAGAATACAGAAATGATACTTAAATAAATATGCTAACATTGTCTCTGATTTTCCCCTTTATATTTTATAAATTTCTTGAAATATTTATTTTTAAATATCTGAAAAAAGATAAATGATTTGACCCCTATTGATATTATTTTCATTGTTCACAGGAATGTTGGTGCTATAGACCTGGTCAAAATTCCATGTCAAGGGAGATTGTAGTTCCTACTGGGGAACTGAAACTATAGTCTACCTAGGCTGACCTGGAACAAATTGTCTTCTAAATAATTATGTTTATATCCACAGATAAATGCTATTTCCACTTATAATCAGCAAAGCCTTTCCTTCCAGTGTGTCTTATAGTTTCTATTGCTGCAACTAAATACCATGGCAAAAAACATATTGGGAGGAAAGGGTTTATTTGGTTTACACTTCAATATTGCTATTCGTCCTAAAGGAAGTCGGGACAGGAACTCAAACAGGGCAGGAACCTGGAGGCAGGGGCTTATGCAAAGGCCTTGGAAAGGTATGGGTTACCTGCTTATTTCACATTGCTTGTCCTGCTTCCATATAGAACCCAGGACTACCAGGCCATGTATGGCACCCCCCACAATGGGCTGGGCCTTCCACTACTGATCACTTATGGAGAAAATGTCTTACAGCTAGATCTCATGGAGGCATTTCCTCAACTAAGCCTCCTTCCTCTCTGAGGACTCTAGCTTGTGTTAAGTTGACCCACAAAACCAGGCCATCCGTAATGAATGGCGCTAAAGGCAGAGTCATGGATAACAAAGTCCAGAGGGTAAGTAACTTGTAAGTGCTCAGCCTGAAACATGGAATTTATGTAATCTCTTCAAAGGATAAAAGATCACTGTGGGAGAGAAGCTAAAAAAGAATGTAGGGACCAAAAGATAGAGCTAAGGATTACATGATGTCATCTTCTAAGATTGTAATGGCACAGCCCTTGTAATCACAAATTCACAGTATATGCAGATGCCTGTAGTAGGTCTGCACAAAATCGGGCCATCAACAGACATGAGTGGAGAAGAGTCTCAGCAGCCTCTGTTTCTCACTGCTGAACAATTTGTTATTTGTGACAGCTGTTCTTGGTTGTCAGCTTAACTACATCTGGAATTAACTAAAGCCCAAGTGGCTGGGAATACCAGCTAGGATTTCTTTTAATCATTTGAAATGAGCCAACCCACTTCCAACCTGGATGTTTGAGCTAGGAAGGTCTACCTTTAATCTGGATAACACATTCTGCTGATAGCTTGTAAAAGGTACATGTAAGAAGGAAGCTCTTGCCTGCTTGCACTCACTCTTGCTAGAAAGTCCATTTCTTCACTGTCATTAGAACCTACTTCTTCAGTATTCTGCCATCATTGAGGAACAGCTGAGACATCCTGCCTCATGGACTGAGCAACTACTGTGATCTTGAACTTTCCATTGGTAGTCAGATATTGTTGGACATATATATGGGGATTTATTGGAATGTTTTTTGAGTTTATTATACATTATATATTAGAATAATTAGAATATATGAAGATGTATTAAAGTCCCTATATATTGGAGTGTGTGTGTGTGTGTGTTTCACACACACATTCATTTTATAAGTTCTATTCCTCTAGAGAATCCTGACTAATACTCTACTTGCAGATTCAGGATTAGAGAAGTCATTTCCTTCAGTGTGTGACAACTGTTAAAACTATCAGGTTCCAATGGATAATTCCAAAACAATACTCAAAAACTTTGCTCTAGTCAAACTAGACTGGTCACAAACAAACCCAAAAGTTATTAATATGGTAAGTAGATGAGTACTGACAAGAAAAGAAGGGATGTAAAAGAATGTGTGAGGAAAGAATAGTCAGAATCCACTATATGCGTTCACAATGGTTAATGAACAGAATTAATAAAAAATGAGAGTAGAATAACATTTCTCAGATCGTCTAAGATTATAATTGTGATTGTTCATATATTTGAAACACAGCATTCATCTTGCCATACAAAAAGAATTTCTACATCTCCTAAATCCCAAAACTACATATAAAATGAGGTCTCCTGTCAGAAAATGTAAAATCAGATTTTCATGCTATTTTGTCAAGTTGTAAAGTCACACTACATTAGAGAATCACTCTCCAAGCAATGGTTGAGCTCCCGCAACTAGTAAAGTTACTTTATGTGGTAACAAACAGCTCTCTGCCAACGTGTTACTTATTTCTAAGCAAAGATGATTATTACTGGACCAAATAACTAAATCAGAAAATAAAATGTTTTGTTGTAGTCAATTGGAAATTTCGAGGGAGTATTTTATTTTACTTGAACTATAATTGTTGAGTCCAGAAAACCATAAAATACAATACTTCACTAGACCGGATACTGATACACATCACCTGAGGCTACAGAAACCAAAATCAACAGGAAGGGATTGAGAGGTTGTAAGCAAAAAAAAAAAGAAAAGGGATTAAAAGGAGGAAGAGGAGGAGGAAGAGGAGGAAAGAAATATATCATTGTAAACGTCAAGGAACGATAAAACATGTTCTAAAAGCATCTTATGTTCTACCAAGAGCTCCAACTGAGGCTGCTCCAAGTGCTGACTATATTTCAGTCTCACATATCCCCCAATTGGTGTTCTTAAAGTGATTTACAGACTAAAAGATGCTGGGGATGACAGATTCTGGACTCCCCTAGCACTACAGGCAGAGTAGCAAGTGAAAGTGTACAGGCAGGGAGCCTCCAGGGGTGCTTCTTCTACTTACTAGTTTTCTGGAACCTAATTACAGTTTCCTACACCCCTAGGCCTTCTTGCACCTTGGGTGGGAAAAAGTTATTCAACTTTATGCCTTGGGTTTTCCGTCCCTGCTTCTGTCTCAGTAAGATAGTTACTTAAAGGAAACGTCGCAATGATTTATAATGATAAAAACCGTTTTCCCTTCATGAGATGTATTCTTTATTTACCACCTGTTCACAGTGACTCTCCCACATTTGACTCCGAGGTTTTCACATCTTTCATTGCGGTAACAAAGCAAAGCAAAAGCACATACCAGAATGGAAAACTTCAGCACAGATGACTACACTATACAAGTTTCTTCTATTCTTAGATTTTTAAAAAGATTTATTCTATTACTTTTAATTATGTGTGTTGGGTATGTACACATGAGTGTAGGATTCTGAGGAGGGGTTAAGATTCCCTGGAGCTTGAGTTATAGGTTGTGAGCCTCCCAAAATGGTTGCTGGAAACTAAACTCAGGTTGTCAGGAAGAACAGTGCTTGCTCTTAACTTCAGGGCCATCTCTTCAGCCTCATAATAATTCATTTTCATCTACTTTCTTTCTCTTTTATTTTCATGTAGAAAATAAATGAGAAATCATTTCATGATTGTTATTAACTGATAAGGGGCCATAGTTAGTTCTACCCACAGCAGTCAGTCTGTGGGTGGGTGTCTGTGGATGTTCACACATGGGAGCAAGTGTAAATGTGAATAGAAGGCAACTTTACAAACTGAATTAATGAGAGGGATAATAACATACATTTTTTGCAGTTACTGTTGGGAGAGAATAAGGGGGGAGCTGGAGAGCTGGGGGACATACCCGGGGCTGGAGGGAGAAAAACAAACAGAGGGAAATGACTAATTGCATTTTAAATTAAAAACATAGTTTTTAGAAAGTATACAAATATACAACGGTGTATTCCTTTTTGTAAAATTAGGCAACTGACCATGCACCTTGGCTTAATTCATTTTCCTTTTCAGACCAAACAATAAAAAGTTATGGTATGATCATTTCTAGCTCAGTCCATTTGTCCACAAATTTTGGGAATCCCTTGTTTTTAATAACTGACTAGTATTCCGTAGTATAAATGTACCACAGTTTCTTTATCCATTCTTCTATTGAGGGACATTTAGGCTGTTTCCATGATCTAGCTATTATGAATAAGGCTGCTATGAACATGGTTGAGCAAATTTTCTTGTTGTGTACTGGAGCATCGTCTGGGTATATTCCAAGGAGTGGAATAGCTGGGTCTTGAGGAAGCCTTATTCCCAGTTTTCTGAGAAAGGGGAGGGACTGTGTTAATTCTAAATCTTTTAATGAATCCAAATGATTTGCATTAACAGAAAGAGAAATAAACCCACAATATTTTTTGTGGAAGGAAGATTAATTTGCAAAAGAAAACCTACCCAAAGAAAAAGTACATTTGAGGAGCTTTTAACCATCTTCAAATATTTAGCATTTCCATTAAAAAATTAAAATTCCACAATAGTTACTAGTGTAATGTGTACATGATTACTAATGGTAATGAGTAAAGTGTAAATGTGATTCAAACAAGTCATTGTTATTGTAGCTCATTTGTTTGTTAGCTTTTCTAGTTACAGTGCTTGAGTTTGACTCTAGACCCTTAGCCATGCTAGGTAAGCAATCTGTATTGACTTATACCTCAGCGTAACTCATGAAGACTCAGAATCTTTAATATGTACTTGAGGAAGGAGCATCTTGGGACACACTTAGAACTCCTTATAATGCAAATAATATGGAAAATTTGACTGAATGCTCTTTATTGAATGAAAATTTAAGAGCAAAATCCAAATACATTGTCAATGGCAGCGCGAAAGAAGCTGTGGGTGAGTCAGAAATGACTTAAAGAGATGTTTGGTTCATATTCTTTCATTGTAGTCCAGAAATTAATCACAATGCTGCCTGATTCAATTAGCTGCCTCTAGCAAAATGCTGAGCCACAACTATAAATCTTTTTTGAGACAAAGCCAAAATGCAAGATGCATACAAACATTGGAATTTCTACTCAAATGAGATAAAAAGGAACTGTCACATATTAAAATCTACTTTCACACTGATTTTTTTTTTAATCCAATACTGAATGTTCAGCCCTGAAAATGTACACACAAGTTACCATGATTGTAACATTTAGGAATGAATGCAAATGTGTATACATATATGTATGCAACAGCAATTAAAGGAAAGGGTTATGAACTTAAAAGATAGCAAAGGGAGGTGCATGAAAAGTTTTGGATGGAGGAAAGGGGAATGGTATAATTATATTATAATTTCAAAAAAGCTAACGTTTAAAAAAAATCTACCTGAATAGAATAAATTCTCAATGCCATGCATTGGAGATAAAGAACAAGACCACAACAAGTCTTACCAAATATTCCATGATCATTTGTTGTAAATAGAATTAATCATACAATGGAATTGGGCTACACATGTATCCTGAATTTACAATCGCTTCAATGGTAACTTGTACAAAAATCATCATTCCACCAGAACATTCAGAGACTGCAGACAGTGAAAGCTAAGAGTACTTTGAAATTAAGTCAAGATTTTAATAATATGAAAGCTTCATTTCCAGTTACAACATTCAAGGACAAATTTTTCTAGAAAGAGTAAGAAGTACAAAGTGCCTACACATACATTCTAATGAAAGTGCTGAAATGAAAGCTTGCTTCTGGAAATACAAAGTTGTTTTTCTGCCAAAGCAGGGATCTTTGGCATAGAGGATTGTAATCCACAGCAGTAGTCACATATGAAAGCCAGATGTTGGAGAGTAATTCTCTCCACTGTAGTCAGCTAATTTAAAAAATGGTCAAGAGCTTGGTGGTAACACTTCAATCGACAAACACTATTCTAGCCAAGGTAGCCCAAAGAGATCACGCCCACTGCTGACGTCATTCAGTTAGCTCAGTTAATAGCATTTGTTCTAAAAATGTTATGGAACAAATTTTAATGGATTTTAATGTAAAATGTTTAAATAAATGCAGGAAATATTTTTTTTAATTTGTATGCATATTTATTACAATCATCATGAATATTGATCAATAAATTTTATGAATAACAATATATTACATTAAGATCAAATTGTATGAAGGCTAAAAACAAAACAGTGAGTTCAGACAAACAAAGAAACTTGTAAATTGTCAACTTCCAATAACAGCTTGTACACTGCATCATTCAAATCTCTATAGCATTTGGATTAATTTGGCTCACATTAAACACCTGAGGACAATTCTATAGGAAATATTTTATTAGTGAAGCTCTAATATTTTTTTTCCAAAAAAAATTTCAGTAATTAAGATTATCAAAGTTATAGTTAGAATTGTACCACATCTGCCTTTTGGCCAAAGATGGTTCAGAACCAAATCTAGGCTAAACATAGTCATGCCCACCTGTAGTTCCAACACTTGGGAAATGGAGGCAAGGAGTTCAAACTAATCCTCAGCTGCACACCGAGTTTGAGAACATCTTGAACTAACAAGAATGTGTCTGTAAAATCCCCAAATAAATAAAATCCTTACTGGAATTTGCGTACTAGTGTGTTTTTTGTTGTCTGCTTAGCCTCGTTTATTATAAAACCCAGAACTACCAGCCCAGAAGTGACTCTACCCACAATGGACTTGGCCTGCCCTTATCTGTCACTAGTTAAGAAAATGCCCTACAGGCTTCTCCATAGCCTGAACATAAGGAGGTATTTTCTCAATTGAGATTCCCTCCTCGAGGATGGCTCTAGCTTGTTTAGGGCTGATATAAAAACTAGTCAGCATGATGACAACAGTTATCAGTACTTCCATTTACACTGATTGTCCATAAGAAAAATGCCTAATAGCCTGCTATCCGAAGACTTGATATCCTATGAGCATATACAGGAGAAAGAGGCCCCCCCTCAGTCACAGTCATAGGGGAGGAGAGTAAGAGGAAAATGTGAGGGGAAGAGGAATGGGAGGATACAAGGGATGGGATAACAATTAAGATGTAATATGAATAAATTAATGAAATATATTTTTTAAAAGTTAAAAAAATAAAAATGGTTAAGATGGTGCTGGAAAGATAGGTCTGTGGATAAGAGCATGTGCTGTTAACATTAAAACCTCGTACCCTGCTCTCAGCACACACACACACACACACACACACACACACACACACACACACACCAGATGTGACCACACCTACCTGTATTCCCAGCAGCACGGAAGGCAAAGACAGGAGGGTCCTTGGGCACAGCTGGCCAGCTGCGGAGCTTTAGGCCTATTGAAAGACACCGTTTCAAAGAAGTAGGGTTAAAGTGATAGAAAAGGACACCTGAGATTCTTTGTCCTCCACACATATGTGACTATATTACACAAACATGTGCTACACTCACATACAGACAGCAAAAGTAAGTACGTAAATAATTAAAATTTAAATGTACATAAAGTAATGTCATCATTGCCTCTGTTTATTTTAACTTATAGCCCATTTGAGTTTATATCCTTAGGTATATTTTATTACTTAGTAACTTTTATGTGTAGAATTGTAAGAAATAGTGTTTGTGTGACCATACTTTCTATTAAGCTTTATACATGAAAATAAAAGTTATGTGGAAAACTAAATAGTAATATTGGCCAAGAAAGAATTTATTTGGAGGAAAAACAAGGCAGCCAGATTAGGAAAATATTTTCATATATTTATAATATGAACATAAATATTAGAACACAGCATAAGAACTCTTTTCCCCCTACAGGTTCTTAAATACCTTGAAGAGTGTGACATAAACATATCATCTGCCTAGACCATTGAAGTCCAGAGAAGGTCCTCGGTGCTTCTAGAGCTACTTACATGAAAGAAAAAGTCTTCAGGATGTGGTTCTGTGTGCTCTTGAATCAGAAGACACTAAGAGTCTGAAGACACAGCCCACAGTGTGGGCTTCACAAAGATCGGATCAAAGCACAGTTAAATGGCAAATGCAAGGAGATATTGCTGTAAGGAGAGCTCTGGGCATTAATTGGTACATAGACTGTAAATGCTCACAGTTCGTTTCTTGCAGTTTAAGCACGGGGAGAATTATGGGGTTGGTCTTGTTGTTGTTTCTAAGGCATCCAAATGTGTACAGACTACACTAAATTAATGGTCTTTTCTTAAAGTTTGGTTCAGTATTTTTAATTTATAGAATAAATTTTCTTCTAATTCTGCATTCATCATGCCTTTATAGTAATTACTTGTGATATTTACAATATATTCAAAACAGGATTTTGTAAATATAAGTCTATTATAGTGCTTATTTTCTAAAATAAATCTAGAGTGCAAAATTGAAAAAAAAAGAACTCTTTTCCCACAAAAATCACATGAAACAAATTGCATATTTATGCTTATATTAGATTCTAATAGTAAATTCAACTCATTACCTTCACAATTTTCTCTAGCTTGGCTGTTGGTGCCCACAACACTGTGGAGACAAAGAATCTAAAATTCAAGGATTCCTGGGGCTACATGCTGAAACATTGTGTCAAAAACAGGTCAGCAGGGTAGTTCAGTGGGTAAAGCTGCCTGTAGTCCAGCCCACATCTCACCCGAATATGCTTTACTACTAGTGATAGAAATGACAGTAAACTAACTCATTAGTCGTGTGTTGTTTCATATATATGAAAAACAGTATGGATTTAGGAGAAGTATCCTTTTTTATTTCAATCCCAAGGATTCTCATAGCTGCAAGAGAAAGTTGACTCCCAAAAATTGTCCTCTGGTGTTCACATACAGCGCCACTACATGTGCATGCCAACACATATACACACAAATAATGTGATACTTTTTATAATACACAATACAAACATGCAGTTCACGTTAGACAACATATATACCTAAAATAATATAAAAGTTTCCAGAAAAACTAAATTTTTTAAAGACAGAAACTTAAAGAGTTAATGTTAACCATAAAAAATGTTTGATTCTTTTGTTCCCCCCTGTGAGTATGTTTAACAAAGGAAAGGAAAGCTAGGAAAGAATGAAGGAATCAAAAGGTGGGGGGTGGGGGGAAGGAGCGCATGAGGACATTACGCAATGCTCTCTTCAAACGACAAGAGAACATGCATAAATATAACACTCTCAGCTATTCCTTACTGTAATGCGTATAATTTTTCTAATTGCTGCCCTCTAACGTTAAAATTGCACATCCTGCCGCATTTGACCTCCGTTGGACTGTGAACTATTTTTAAAAGCTGTTCAGAAAACGAGCATTTTAAATATTTTAACAGTTTCGCATCTATTTAAATGATTCAGCAGAGTAGGCACGAGTCTCACTAAAATAGATCCAAACCAAATTTTCAAAGAGTCAATGACCTTTCTTCTTCCTAAATAAGCTCACAGAAGCAGCAGATTCGCTGAAATAGCTTCAGGACTAATAGACGGAGTTGTAGTCATCTCTCCAGCGACCGCAGAGCAGGGGACATTCTATTTCTGACTTCATTTATTCTGTTTATTTGTGCTTAGAAAAGAGGTGCAGGCAGCACAAACAAAGAGTGAAATAAGTAGATTATTGAATCTTCTGAAATACTCCTCCTGTGTTATAAATCAGCTGAGGTTGAAAAGGGAGACTCATTAAGTCACATGAAATGATGTTGACAGACGTCCTAGGCTTCTGCAATCTTCCTGCTCCTCCCAGCCACACACCACTGAACTCTGTTAAATTTCTCACAGGGTAGATCCGCCTCTTACGTTCTTTCATCTTATCCACAGTTGATGCATACTGTCTTTCTGCTGCATTTGGCGTTACTGTAGCGTAATGAGTCCTCAATTATTTGTTCTACCCTAATACCACTATTATGATTACTTGGAACTCAGCCTTGTGTCTCTGGTATTTACAGTTCCCTCTGAACTCTGCTCTTCTGGAATAATCTTGGCTTCAAAAATCCTTTTTAATTGTCCTTGTAAACTCATCCCCTACGTATCAAGCCATATGTCTTGGGTTTTAGTTTCTAAAACAATACTTTGGAATTCTTAGCTAAGAATTTAAAATGCCATTTTCATCATGAAATCAATATCTTATATGTTGGTTAGACTCCCAAGGAAGCCTCAGAGCACCTTTAATCCATTGTTGAGTATATTACACATAATAATAATAATGAATTATCTCTCAATTAACGCACTATCCTACACTAACTGTATGGTGGGCCAGGGCTTAAGGAATGCTTCAGCACTGTGGGCTGCATACAGTTATGGATTACAGCACAGTGGAGTAGGGCAGGTTGTTCTGGAGGAAACGCAAGTAACAGAAATCATCTTGTGAGTTAGTTTTTTTTTTTTTTTTTTTTTTTTTTTCAGGTTGTAAGGAAGAGAGATACAATCAGTTCCTTTCACACTTAGAAAGGTTATAATATGGAACCTCAGTCACCGGAGAGATGAAGCCAAGGAAAATATTTGGCATAAAACACAGTTGAACGTCCTGACTCTGCAGATGCAGCCAAAGCTGCCGAGATCTCTCTGTCCCTCTCTGTCCTCTGCAGCATGGTGCTATTAGGTGATTTGGCTATTTGCTTTGACCTCATTCACCTTCTCTTACTGCTATTTAACTCTTAGGCTACTTTACATTTAAAATGCTCCAATAACAAAATATTACTGCTAGGAAAGACATTTAGAACCATCATAAGCTACCATCTACTTAATGGACAACTGCTTTGGGGAATGCCACCAAGCTTTAATCTGCACATTGCACTGAGAGTACTAAATAAAGATGTCCATATGTCCTGCCTTATCTAAGCTTGTGTCTATTATTCTGGCACCAGGAAAATGCTTACGTTTTCAAAAGAATTTAGTTTCTATTAAAAATCACAAGGCTGGGTCACACAGAATCACAATGATCAAAGCATGAGACTGCAGATAAGGAAATGTCTGCACTGCCATTCAATCTGTCCAGTTCAGTTTTTTATGTATCTCAGCAAGGGCCAATCCATTAAGTTTCTAGGTCTACGACACATTGTTACCAATAACACATAACTCTTAGGTTATAAATTCAAATGTTATATTCATGGATTTAATGTATCTTTATGGACATCATTCTAGATACTGCAGACATGGAAGTGAATGAAAAGCACAAAAATCTCTGTACTTTTGAGGTTTCTAGATAAATATTCATCGAGCACTTGTCCAAAGTGGGCACTATTGTGGACATGCTGTATATATTATCTCACTGTGTTCTCAAAATAACTCTGTTGAGTGGACCACATTGTTATTGTCAATATCGCCATCACCGTCATTACCATCATCAAAGGCTGTGCCGTGCAGAAGGTTTGGAACGTTCCCAAGTAAACCAGCTGATGAATGGTGGGCCTAGGATTAACCCAGACTGCCTGGTCCTCAGTTTCTGGTCACACCACAGACTCATCTACTACACCCCTGTGCCCAGGAAGAGCAAGCTTAGAGTACAAAGGAAGAGTTCCCCCATAAAGAAAAGGCATAATTAAGATTGTGAAGATTCTCCAAGTCAGAGTGATTAATTAGAACTTTCCAGAAGATAAAAAGCTAAAATGCTGCAAATCCAGAGCCAGATTTTCTTGGGCTCTTTTTAGTCACTTAATAGCTACCCATTGTCCACCCCTGTGTCTGAGGTAACATTCTTATGATTACTCAGAAAGACAGTTTTGGAGGAGAGACAGTGTCAAGTTAATGGCTCTGTTTTATTTTGAAATTAGATGTTTCACAAGAAGCATTTTCAAATCCATTTTTCTGTTCAAAAAATTATTTCATTTATTTTTTGAGGTTATAAGAAAATAATATTATTGCCCTTTTTCCTCCTTCCAAACCTTCCCATATATCCCTTCTTGATCTTTTTCCAAATTCATGCTCTCTTTTTTCATTAACTGTTATTACATATGCATATGTATATGATTATACATATATATGTTTCTATATATATATATATACATATATAGTTCTAAATACATAATTTCTCAGTCTGTATGATGTTACTTGTACGTATGTTTTCAGGGCTATTTGGTATTGGACAACCAGTTGGTGTGCTCCTCCCTGGAGAAGACCATTTCCCTCTCTCTCAGATTTCCTTATTCATTTAATGTTTCATGTAAGGTTGAGGCCAGTAGGTTCTCAAGCCTGATGTGGGACAGTCGAGCATTGCCTGTAGCCTGGACTTCTCTTAGAGAACACAGCAGAAGTGGGGTTGTTTCCTACCCATAGCAAACCTGGGCCTACTCACTTATGTAGAGACAAGGCCACATTATGTTAACATCAGGTAGGCTTGTTTCCCCAACCAGAGACATGGCTTCTTGGAGCTCATTGATCAGCAGTCTGCTAACCTAGCTGAAAAGCTTGTAAATTCTCAGCCCCCAAAGCAGCATTTCCTCCCACACAGTTTTGTATTTCAATTGATGCATCATTAACCTTTGCCTGAGTTCAAGCTGGTCCCCATATGCAAATTAAGAGCATTTCCTCACTTGTTCTTTTGTCTTTCCCTTCTCCATGACTCAAACTATATAAGCTAGCCCCATATTTCAATAAAGGAGCTGTTAGGATAGGAACAAAAAATCATAATGACAAGAACTTTTGTTAATACATAAGAATTTTAGATTGAATATTGATTTACAAAATTAAGAACGACTGAAAACAAATAAATAAATACATTTTATTAATGTATGTGTAAGCCTTGCTAAAATATAAATTATCAGCGCAGTAAGGCAAGATGCAGTTGCCACACCAGACCTTTAATAAAAAATGGCAATGTTGATAGCTGCAGTTTATTTCAGGAGAATGATATGATACTGCACCCGTTAGCAGACTAACAGGCACCAGACGTCCTAGAGTAGCCCTATGCAAACTCCAATTGCCCTTTCTCTGTGAAGTTTGTAGGAGGGTGTACTGATGTCTCATCAGTCAAATTCCAAAAGGTCCATGCTAGGCACAGCGAAGAACTGGGGAGTCCCGAGAAGAATGTCAGGTGAGATTTCCTATTCCTGCCATGGACATAGGCACTCCAGAGATACAACCACCTCTAAACGCAGGGAGTTTTAAAAGCCTAACCAGGGTCAGAAATGAACAACTTTATCTAAAATCAATAAACACACTTGAAAAGTTCGAGATAAATGCTGACAGTTTTGGGGCCACAACTGCACTGCAAAAGTAATCATATTTCATGGCTCATAGAGAGAATTAAAAAAAAAAAAATACATCCTTCAACAAGCCTAGAGTCAGCACTGTGTCAGATGTCCTCCTCGTACCTAGACTGCTATGAGACGGCACTACCCACAATTAGGATGGATTTTCCAACTTCAGTTAACTCATCAGGAAAATTTCTTACAAGTGTTCCCAGAGACATGTTGCTTAGTTGATTCCAGATCTAGTCAAGCTGTCAACCAGATTGACTCATGCAAAGACATGCAATCAGTAACAAGAAAGTCCAGAATCGAAACCATAGTAATGTAAATTTAAAGGTTACTTCCTAGTTTGCTTTCTGTTGCTGTGATAAAACACCCTGACCAAAAGCAATTTGGGAAGAAAAAGGTTTCCTTCGGTTTATACAGTTTATACGTTACTGCCCATTGTGGGAAGTAAGACAGGAGCCTTGAACCAAAGACCATGCATAGACAGGACCTAGGCTCCGTACACAGATGCAGCCAATGGGCAGATCAGGCTTCATTTGGGCCCCCTAGTAAGGGGAGTGGGGGCTGTCTCTGACATGGACTCTGTTGCCTGCTTTTTGATGACTCCCCATGGACTGAGATGCCTCACCAGGCCACAGGGGAAGAGGAAGTGTTCGGTCCTAATGTGACTTGATGAGTTAGGGGTGAGGGTCTCCTCTTTTCTGAGGAATAGGGAAAGAGGATGTGGGAAGAGTGAGGGTGGGACAGGAGGAGAGGAGGCAGGGGGCTATGATCAAGATGTAAAATGAATAAATAAATTAACTAAAAAAAAAAAAGAATGGAAGAAACTCACAAAGAACACTGGTTATTAGCTTTTTTTTTTTTTTTTTTTTTTTATAACAAGGTCTGATAGGCTTATTTTCTTACCACCTGCTCAGGGACTGCAAGACCCATAGTGTCCTGGGCCTTCCTTCACCAATCAAGAAAATGCCTCATAGATACAGTCACAGGCCTATTTCTTCTGGTCAAGCCCTCAACGGCATTCCCTCTTTTCTCTGGTTGTTTCAAATTGACAACTAAAAAGCCATAAAATTTTTTACCCTAATCCCACACCAATGCAATCATTGAGCTATGGGTCTTTCTTAGTCTTGTTTCAGTGTGTTTTTTTAATTAAAAATTTTAAAGTTTACTTAAACAATTAATTCCTCCAATCTTCAATACATACTTTGAATGCTTTATGAGGTACATTAGTTATTTATTAATAAGTTGAAATGTATTTGTTTGATATCTATAGTACAGTATGTTTAATGTTAGTTTCTTTATATATAATCTCAAATTCAACCAATAATGCAGTGTGATATGAGTACTGTAACACCATTTACACCATTATTGTAGTTGGTAATTGACAAAATTAGTTACTATATGCAGAGCTGATTCAACAAATAAAAATTGGATGATAGGGCTGCACCTCATTTGGACACAATGCTTATGGAGGATGCAGAAACGCATGTACCTGCTCATCCCAAGCACTACAAGAAAAGAAAAGCAAAAGAATAAAAAAAGAAAAGAAAAGAATACAGCTGATGCTTACATACAGTTTAGCAAAAGGCTAAAAGCTTTCTCTTGGGTTGCACTGGTATTTTCTGAGACAGTAGTGAATAGACAAAGACTTAAATCCTAAAGAAATCTAATATCTGTTTTCTTATTAATTTGTTTTGGAGCTGAGATAACAATAAATGCTTAGTGTTCCCTGTATGTAGCTCAAGGAGGTCATCTGTTCCAGGTGGATTTTCCTCAGTTCTAACATTGCCTTAGAGGGACTCTTAGAAACTGTCAGAAGTGTTTCTTCCCACTATCTGATGCTGTTATTCTCACCTGATTTGAAAGATGCCAGGCAGTTCACTTCTGGCTGCGCTCTCAGGTCCCTCAACTCGGCTAAATCTCTTGCTCTGAAAATAAAGTTGCCACTAATAACTTGTTCTGGGACTGAAAGACAAGTCTCATTTTGTTTCCCCTAAGCTAACTCTAAATGGAACAATTCTCCTTCTAACTGAGGTATTTCTCACTAATTAAGTACAAAGTTAAAGACTGCTTCTTTTCAAATAATTTTTGTAACTGTAGCTTGTTAGTTATTCCGTAAAACCAGCGAAAACTACACTTGGCTGAACTCTCTAGAGTCTTTTCCTTTTCTGGCTTTAGTAGGAAAGAAATTTCTTTAAACTTAATGATTGTCTTTTGTACAGCAGTGTAAATGGTAGGCAGTCTCTATGTGATGTTTCCTGGGTTTCTCAGGCTCATAAACAGAAACGAGACTGATATTATCAACTCAAAATCAACACTTGGTGCATTCTTCATAAAACCTTAGGTTGAATATGTAGCATCATTGAGTATTACTGTCTTTATATCACTGGAAGCTAGGTTTAGGAACCAAAATGGATTTTTATCATGTTTTCATTATGTCCTGCATCTATGTAGAACTTTTCATGCATAATTAAATTTTTATAGCATAAGTCTAAAAATACAGCATCCTAGAAATACACTTTTCAAAACTTAGAATTTACAAAAATTAACCATTTACCTGTGCTTTAACACACATAAGAAAGGAGCTTGTTATTGAGCTAGAAGATGTAGCTGATTTTATCTTTAAGATGTTGAGGTTCTACCTTATCTGACTCACTTATAAAGAACCAGAAAAAAATATTATATTATTTTACCCTGAATTAATTGGAACACACTTAAGTGACAGAATGGATAAAAGTTAGAAATATACAGGTAGTTTCTTGGAAGAGCATCCAGGAGGGCAAGAAGAGTCAATGCAATGACATATGAGCTGCGTGAAGTCCTCAAAAGATAGGGGACGGTCTCAAGGGGGACTCTAACTGACTTCATATACTATGTCAAAAAGAAATGGATTTTTTCCACTAAGAAGAAGTACAAAAAACAATAAGCATAATTATCTTGGATGAAGACTTGATTTCAATATAAAAAAAATCTCAATAATTCTATCTATTGTTAAACTGAATAGACTGTCATAAAATAATTGCAAGTCACTGGTAATTTTAAGGAAAAGCACTTACGGTTTTCTTTTGTCATAAGATGACATCCTTCATGCTAGAAGTATATCATTTATGACAGTTTTTATTCTTGGGTCCCATTAATTAGCCTGGAGGGGGAGAAGGGGGATTGGGATGAGTGACTGATTATGGGATCCATCATTCAAAAATCTGTTGTTTACATTTTCCTAACTTTTCTTATAATATTCATTGAAAACAAATTGTTTTCATACCATGTATGCTAATTTCCTCTTCCAACTCCTTCTAGTTTCTCCCCATCTGCTCTTTTCCAGATCCATCTCTTTTCTGCCTCTTGATAGAAAACAAACAGACGTCTAAGATATAATAATAGAATAAGATAAAACAAAAACTAACCAATCAGAATAGGACAAAACAAGTAAACAGAGGTAAAAGATCAAAGAAAAAGCAAAGAAACACACATATATATGCAAAGACAAACATGTTCACACCTGCAGGACTCCCATAAAAACACAAAACAAAAAAAACCATAGTATAAACATGAAGAAACTTCAAGGTTTAAAAATGCCCTGAAAAAAAAAAATGCCCTGACACATTATGAAACAAAGAACCTCCAAAGATGGCAGGGTGTGGAGCATACCTTTAAAAGAAGTTTGTTTCCCCAGTGAGACTCCCTTGCAGAAAACTAATCTTTTTATACGCAAATGATTATCAGTTTAGCTTCTGGGAATAGCTTCTGGGTTAAGGAAGGGGACATGTGTTCACTTCCCCTTTCAGCTCTAAGACCCAATACGGTGTAGAACCCTGGTGGTCCTATGCAAGCTTCCCCAGTCTCTATGAGTCTGAAAAATTCCCCTTACAAGAGCTGTGAACAATGAATTTTTTGATTAGTCTATCACCTAGAATATAATGCTAGGAATTATTCTGTCACCCTACATAGACAATGGTGGTATCGTAAGATTTTTTTTTTATTAATTTATTCTTGTTACATCTCAATGTTTATCCCATCCCTTGTATCCTCCCATTCCTCCCCCCACCCCATTTTCCCATTATTCCCCTCCCCTATGACTGTTCCTGAGGGGGATTACCTCCCCCTATATATTCTCATATCTCTGCTGATGCTATAGCTATCTCAGTTTTGGAAGCATCCTCTATGATAGATGGAAAATGACTATATTTCTTAGGGTCGCACTTCTAAGAAAGCATTGCTATCATTTAATGATACCTAGTTTAGTTTACTTTCGGTTAGCCACAGTCCAAACAACTTCCATGTTTACTCTTCATAAGAGTGTAACATTTCAGCACACCTATTCTCTCAACATATCCACACTTTAAACTTGACCCAGTACTATTTCTCTATCCACTTTACAGATGACAAAGAAGATAATGAGCACTGATCCTCGTGAAATACTTTAGAACACATCAAGGTTATCATTGACAGGTTTTTTTTATATCACTTATGTTGTCCCTCAGTTCATATAAGGAGTAATTGGGAATATGTATCTTACTCAATATATTAATATTCCAGAGTCTAAGCTTTCAGTGTTTTACCTACGTTAGGTTTAAATATGAAGGCACTGAGGGAACCACCAAGAATATTTTCTGCACTGAAAAAAAAATTAAAACATTTGTTTTATTCACTATTTGTTGTTGATAACTAATATATTGATTTCTGTGATAGGTAAAAATATTGATGACTAATATATTGATTTCTGTGATAGGTAAAAATAGTTTTGCTAGAAAAATAACTATTATTGACTGAGAATAATTGTCTTGGTTTCTTTGTGATTCAATGGGGTCTCCATATCAAAATCCTAAATTATTTTGAGGAAAATTAGTAACTTCTAGCCAATAATAATCCACAAATAAATCAATTTTATCCACAGTTACTGAATTAAGACAGGATTATGTCTCCATAAATCCACTATAAGATGATTGTGTTATAAGCTGAAAAGAATTTAACACTCCTGGTCTAGCACATCATAGATTAGTATTACACTATAGTAGGGTATCACGGATGATCATATGACTGTCTTGAGCTAGGGCTTGCACCCATTGATAAGTATTTCCAGTGTCTTGTCATACATTTCAAGATACAATCAAAATTTGAATTAAAACAGTTTGTGCTTTCTACTCAAGACATATTTCTCTCATATCATTAGAGATTCAAAACCATCATATAATGAGACATTGTGAATGAGAAAGGATTTACACATCTCAATATTAAAATAGCCATCCAAGGTCCCACAGGGGCCTGCTGAGACTTCAGCACCAACCAAGGACCTCGCATGGAGTGGACCTAACCACCTACAAAGATGTAGCTTAGGGCCAGCTCAGGATTTATGTCAGTCTCCTAGTAAAAAAACTGAGGCTGTCTGTGACATGGATTCTTTTGCCAGCTTTTCCGTCACTTCCTCCTGGCAGGTCTACCTTGCCAGGCCACAGGGGAAGAGGACACAGTCAGTCCTTATATGACTTGATGATCCCAGGGAGAATAAGAAGAGGGGCTCCCCTCTTCTGTGAAATAGACTGAAGGAGGAGAGGGGCTGAAAGGTGAGGAAGGATGGGGCTACAACCAGGATATAAAGTGAATAAATAAATACATTTTTTTAAAAAATGAAAAATAAAATAGCCATCCAAAACTATAATCTAAAATAGTGCCCAAGATGTGTTTTTAAAATGGTGACTAAAAAACAATCCTTATTGTAAATGCTTTGCTTTTAGAAAGCTATAGTAAGATTGTGTCATTGAAATAAAGAAAGTAACAAACTTAGAGGTAAGTTAGCAGCACTATGTGAAACATAAGGTAGACCCTACTGGTCAGAGATCTAGAGGAAGGGAAGAGGGCCTAAGAGAGAGAGTGGGTGAGAACAGGAAGATAAGAGCAAGGGGATTGCAATCTAGATGTAATGTAAATTATTTTTTTAATTATACTAGTCAGGGCTCTCAATTATATACAAACAAAATTTTAAAATAAAAGTCCCCTAGTCGTAAGTGATCAAATGTTTGTGGAATAAAATCAGAATGATTCTGGAGAACAGAGAATCAGGGAGAAAAAAAGTAGAGATTATTGAAAATAATAATGTAGGAACAAAAAACATTGTATACTTTAGTGAACAGAAAAGGGATGCAGGCATTCACCAGAATGCTTTCTTATCTCTGACTCCTTTAATGTCTTTTATTGTAATTTTTCCTCCTGCTTTGCTTCCTCAGTGGCTGAGTAAGATCTCTCTCCCATTTCTGTTAAGATACCTTTGGTGAAAGACTCTAACATTTCTACAATAATCAGAATTTTCAGGGCAGTTGTAGAAACAAGGAGCAGGAGAATATACTGAATAGATGACATTTATTTCTACTCTATACATCTGACCTTTCCCCACATGATGGGTCCAGAAATCCTAAGAGGTTGGGAGACCAGCACAGAGTTTTTCAAAATGATCGACTCAATAAAATTTTTCTTTTTATCTTTTTTCTTTTTTTAATAGTCATAGCCTTTATTGCATTTTCTATCTCTGTGAAACAATATGACATAATAGTCTCACAATCAGCAACATTTAGGGAATATAATATACGCATATGAGGTTAAGATGCAGGAATGTATTTTTATAAAATATGGAATAATATCAAACAGAATCCTAATGTAAAATCACAGATGATCAAGGTATAATGAGCAAAACTCTGCTTCAAAGTGGTAAAATCTAGTCAAAACAAGTAGAATAAAATAACTAAGCAAGAAGGCTCTGGTGATAAGATGGATGCAATTCAAGGTAGGGATTATGGCAGTGAGGCTGCAGAGTGAGACAAGGGTCCAATCATGGAAGAACTTGAATATGATCCTGTGTTCCCAGCAACATAATCCGACTTTGAATTCTAACATCTGGAGAGCTAGTGCATGCTATATGACTCACATGCAAAGCAGCTTCTTCATTATCAAGAGCCATAGTTTTTTTTTTTTGTTTTTTTTTTTCATTATTTACTCACCATCTCCTGCTCCGCCATCTCACCATTTGTCAGCTCTGGTAGTGTCATATACCTGTGCTGTTTTTGTAGCAAGTTCAAAACCAGGCTGCAATGGTGACAATTTAGGCTATTCTTCCTGGCATGGTGTCTTTCTACCATTCCATCTGAACTATGGGCATAAAATTTACTGAGTTTGCCAATCTGTTATACATTCTATCACTTGAAACCTATCCAAAGAATTACCTAGGAGAGAAATCTTTTTTAAAGTGGGCATAAAGCCTGGGCCTCATAAAATAAATAGAACCAGTGGGGAAATTAATCTATTTCAGCTGCATTAAAAATCTGTACTTGTATTTTGTGAATCTTCTCAAATTCAGCCTCCTCTACCTTATAATTAATATTCGAGAGTCTTGATTGCAGAGTGCACACCCATCACAGGAAAACTGTACTGTTCTTTCTTTTGATATTTCTTTGTTCACATGCCAAACACTGCTGTGCAGTCTTCTCAGGGGAATTCTATTTCGACTCCAAAAAGTTGTTAACATAAGGCTGAGCCTGTTCTGTGACCTTATTATGACAGCTTGTTCAAACTACCAAAGATAAAAGACAGAGGAAGTTCAGAAACTATGTCCACGGTGCACACTCATAGACCTGCAATAGACTAACTTTGGAAATCGAGGCAACAATCCTAGAAGAAATATAAAAGCAGCCAATCATTCCTCAGTCCCTTCAGCTATGTTTTACAGAACCTAAAATTAATCTGTTAAAATGAAGACGTGGCGTGCCTCACATTTGACCATGTCCCCTGGAGGGGGAGACCTGGTGGCACTCAGAGGAAGGACAGCAAGTAGCCAAGAAGAGACTTGATACCCTATGAGAATATATAGGGGGACATAATCCCCCTCAGGAACAGTCATAGGGGAGGGGAATAATGGGAAAATGGGGGTTGGGGGGGAGGAATGGGAGGATACAAGGGATGGGATAAACATTGAGATGTAACAAGAATAAATTAATAAAAAAAAAAGAAAAAAAAATGAAGACGTGGCAAATATTCAGGCAGGAAAGATCCTAAAAACGGCATAGCCCTTTTATTCAATTTGCTCAATATTTTATGTTCACTGGCAGTTTGGGTATTGAGTTATTTCTACCCAAGATGATGAAATAAAATCATGGTGTCACTCTACCAACAAAGAGGCTGTAAACACTGAATGGCAGGTGTAAGATGACTATATGATGCAATATCAAGATAATAAAGAACCAAGAATTGTATGAACAGATGTACTAAAGTCTTATAAAGTCTAAGTGCTGTTTAAAGGGGTGAATAATTATTAGCAACCAAAATAACTACCAATGGATGCATGATTTTATTTACATTCATGACACGAAATGCTATATATTTGATTGAAAGAGAACTGATAAAGTCGATATTGCAGATATAGCACATATATAACAGAATACATTCACAAACAGAAAGAGACCATTGAAACTACAATGTTGGTTACATTTTCATATAATTGCTATGATTTGAGACACATTGACTCCTTGTGCTGCCCTCTCCCCATCCTCCGTTCTCCAATTTCCCATCATAATCCAGCCTCACTTCATCTTTCATGTCAAATATATGCATGGATGATTTTATGTGTATATGTAAAATCTAGGATTCCCTAATGAGAGAACGTGATATGTGTCTTTCTGAATCTTTTTTAGTTTGATCACTACGATGATCCCCAATTACACTGTGTGGGTATCCCTGTGGAAAGCTGGCACAGAGACCTTCAACTACGTACACAGATGTTCTATATATAGGCTATACTCTTTCTTTATTCTTAATATTTTAGGGAACCTCCATATTAATTTCAATACAAAGTAAACTGTTTCATTTTCTCACCAACAGTATGTAAGTGTTTACTTCCCCTATATGTTTTTCTGGATATATTATTATATATTTCCTTAAGATAGTCATTCGGAATTGGTGAGATGGAATCCCAACACTGTTTTAACATCCAACTTCTTGAAAGATAATTGAACATGTAGGTGTTTATTGGACCTTGGTTTTTTTTTAGAAAGTGAGAAATATAGATCTATTTTTTTGTTAGCCTGGTGAAGTCTTTTTCTTTTTCTCTCTCTCTGTCTCTTTTTTTTTTCCCCCTCGATGAAAACCTTCCGGAATCCTTTTATTTTAGAATAGTCTGTAAACTATCAAACCAGTACAGCAGTAAACTGTTTTCTTGCATTAAACTGAAGACATCTTTTTAATTAAAAAAAAAAAGGGAAGAAAAATGTAGAATGGCATTCAGAGCTGTTAGTTTTTAAGTACACAATATCCTAGACAATTCAAGGCATCTTAATCTCCTTTAAGAACAGCAATAGAAAATAATTTTTGTCATGCTGCAAAATCCATCATTATGGATAAAATTGGTACAAATTGGTCAACAGATCAAACAAACACTGGTACATACATACATACATACATACATACATACATACATACATACATACACACACTAATACATAACTGGTCATCAATAATTTAAAAGATCTTGCCTTTCTGCTTGTTTTTTTACAAGGTTCTTGATGAGTTTTGTTGCTCTAAAATGCATTGTTAAGCTTCCCAGTTTGCCTTCTCTTCTTCAAACTGATGTTTTTCCTCTAATTCTTTGTGCTGTGCTTCTAAATTCTTTTCCATTTGCTCATGGCGCTCCTGGGGCTCTGCTTCAAAGTCATTCAGTTTTTGAACTTTTTCTTTCACCTTCATCTCAAACACCTGTTCCATCTCCATTTTCTTCATCTTGGGTACATGTCCCCTTCTTTCTTCTTCCATCTGTGCCAGAGGGCTCTTAATAAGTTGCCCTTTGTTTCTGTTGTTGTCCACTCCATTGTAAGTCACCGCTGCTAGTTTTCTGTTTCTGTAGTTCTCATAATGTACATTATTGGTAACATCTTTCAAGTCCTGAATATGTGTTCTTATCAACATATTTCTAAGAATGGTAAAATCACAATGTTTACTATCTTCAACTTCAGCCTCATGCCAAAGATACTGCCTTCCTCTCACTCTTCTGCCATTAACTTCAATGATAGTATTGCTACCTACCACAGCAAGAGGTAAAGGGTCCTTTATCTTTTTAACCAGCTTATCTTCTTCTTCTTCTTCTTCTTCTTCTTCTTCTTCTTCTTCTTCTTCCTCCTCCTCCTCCTCCTCCTCCTCCTCCTCTTCCTCCTCCTCTTCTTCTTCTTCTTCTTCTTCTTCTTCGTCCCGCCTCCTCCTCCGCCTCCTCCTCCTCTCCTCTTTCTTCTTCTTCTCTTCTCTCTTCTTCTATCTTCTTCTCTTCTTCTTCTTCTTCTTCTTCTTCTTCTCTCCTCCTCCTCCTCCTCCTCCTCCTCCTCCTCCTCCTCCTCCTCCTCTTCTTCTTCTTCTCCTCCTCCTCCTCTTCTTCTTCTTCTTCTTCATCTGTTTCTGGAAATTCATATATCTTAATTTTATGTTCTTAGATTTTTTTCAATATCTGCTTTTTAAACTGTTGGCATTACTCTGATATGAGTGTGTCTGCTTTGGCTATTAATGGGATGGTATTGAGTTTTTCATGCAAACGTTTCATAAACTCAATATCCAATGGTTTAAGTCCATGTCCTGAAGGAGCAATGAAGTATAAACAACGCTCTACTCTGTTATCAGGCATCTAATATCTGTTCACTCAAGATTCTGCATTTAAGTAATCCTCAAATTTACCCATCAAAGTAGTCAATAACAGGCTGCCAGCAATTACTACCCACTGCATCTCCAAATCCTGGGGTATCAACTATCATCAGCAGTAACTGAACACCACCTTCTTTAATTAAAACTTTGGACTGCTCCACCTGTACAGTCTTTTTGCTTCTATGAGAAGGCCATGGATACTCTGGAGAGTACACACTTGTGAGGAACAGTGAGTTGATTAATGTTGACTTTCCCAGTCCAGACTTACCTGCTACCTCCTACTGTACACTTGATTTGGGAGGCTGGCCAACCTCACATAGCCCTCAAGGTTCTTTGATGGAGCTACCATGGGCTACAGTTGACGTTCCTCTCCTCAGCAGCAGCTGATCTCACACTGACCCTGGTGAAGTATTTTTCAACCCAGCATTTTCAAAGAATCATCTCTTTGTTCCATTAATTATTCTTTTCATTTCTACTTCTTTGATTTCTGTTTTGACATTTATTGTTTCTTTCCATCTACATATTTGTGGTTTAACTTTTTCTTGTTTTTCACATGATCCTGAGGTATTTCATTAAGTTAACTATTTGAACTCCCTGATTTTTTAATTATTGCTATGAAGTTCCCTCTTAAAATTGTATCACTGAATTCCATTGGTTCTGATATGTTGTGTTTATATTTTTATTTGATTCCAGAAACTTTTAAACTTAATCCTTGATAGATTTTTTTAATTAGCAGATGGAGAGTGTATGCATGCCATATCCAACATGTGGAAGTCAGAGAAAATCAGGCAGGTTCAGTATTTAAAGCATTAGTTTATTTAATATTATCAATTTCTTTCCATTATAATACACATCCCTTCTCTTCTTTACCATTGTGTTAGCAGGACCAACACTAGTATATAAAAAAAGATTTATTGAGATGAAAGGATACAAATATAGAAAGAGTCTTGATATAATTTAATTTCTATTCTTGGCTAGGACTGGAAGTCATATCTATACAGATTTTGTAAAAGTGTTAACTAATTTAACTTACATTAAGCCATTCTATACTCCACTATTAGTATTTCCTTCAGGACAAACTTTATGAACCCAGAAATGCCCTTTGATGTAGAAATAACTAGTCATTTTGTATCATATGAATCTACTGACCACCTAGAGTTGACCATACTAGTGCATAACAAGGGATACCCAGATACCAGCAGGGCTTAGCTCATCGTACATTCTCAGAAGCAGTTGAATTACAGCCACTAAAATACTTATCAGATGATGAGAACCTAGTGTGGCTTTACAGAGAATATAAAAGTGGATTATCTTCCTGGCTTTCTGATTCCTAATTGTCTTAGTTAGGGTTTTATTGCTGTGAAGAGACACTATGACCATGGCAACTTTTATAAAGAAAATCATTTAATTGGAGCTGGCTTATAGTTTCGGAGATTTAGTCTATTGTTATCGTGGTGGGAAGCATGGCAGTGTCCAGGCAGACATGGTGCTGGAGAAGGAACTGAAGGCAGCAGAAGGAGACCATGTGTCATACTGTGTGTAGCTTGAGTGTGAAACCTCCAAGTGTGACAGTGACAGACTTCCCCCAACAAGACCACACCTCCTAATAGTACCACTGTCTATGGGCCAAGCATTCAAACACAAGAGTGTATGGGGACCATTCTTAATCCAACCCCCAAGTTATGAAGGTTCTTCATATTTCACTTGTGTGAAAGTTTGATTGTTAGTTGCAGCCAAAGGAATCTCATTCAAAACCATATTAAAATTAAAATATCCTTAATTTGTATCAAGAATTATTTAAACTTACAGAAAATAAGAGAACTCCAGAAAAATATACAGTTAAAAGTTGACACGTAGAAATTCAAACCAACTTAAAATGTTAGCTGACCTGCAGAAAATTACTAGAAAGTCTTCTGGTCATTCAAATCCTTAGATGAAACCATCAAGACCTAAACTTCTCTGGTATTTCCACACTATTCAGCAAGTTTCTAAGGGCAGTAAATGTGTATTATTATTATTATTATTATTGAATTCCAATACTTTGAACCTCTTTCATTCCCCCCATTATCTCTGCTTGCGTATTTCTCTACAGGATATGAGATCCGTCGTTTTTTATTTTTTATAATACAAAATCCTAACACGAACTCTAGTACCACATAACAGTTATTATCTAAGTAATTTACATCCTACTAGTTTATGTCTTCTCCCAAGCTGAGCAATGCCACGGAGCAATGAGATAAACATCAGGTTTAAATTATTGTGAAAGTTAACTTTTAGGAGGATCAACAAACTTCTTTAAACAGAAAGAGAAAAAAGGACTCAATAATCAATTGCTCCCTTAGAATCTGAAACTGTCATTATAGAAAGCCACAGTCTATTTTCCAAGTGTGAGAAAAGCAGGCAAACCATAGCTTCAGCACAATGTTGGAACTGGAGTGCCAGGGGCTATTTATTTTATGGATTCTGAGTATTACAGAGCAGTCAATAAAATACAAATACAAATTGTCTTGAACTTCAGTATGAAACATGTTAATAAAACTTGGTTGACTGAACATTATTTCTTATCATCCAGATGTGAAAATGTCAAAGGCATACAATAGAAGAGATAATACAGATCGTCCATGTAAATCTAGTCTCCAGTGCCCATGAGCATCAGAAGTCTTCATTGACTCAAGTATCTCCATGGCCTCCAGTTTTACATCATCCACAGAACACCATGGTTTTCCTTTGATAACAAGAATCATTTGTGACACTGTGCACAGAAAATTTACATACTGTACCAAAAATACCCAAAATGAACACATACTAACAGTTTTCTCTTTGTTTTTAAAAGCTTATTCTACCACAAATTATGAGGTCAAACACTGCACCTGTTTTAAATGAAAATAAAGTCATATAAATGTACTCTATCTGGAATTTTGTACTGACTTTCTGTAGCTCTGTGTGTCTTTGTGTTTGCATATGTACATTTTTATGTGTGTGCACACATAATATGTGGAGACCATAGATTGGCTTTAGCTATCTTTCTCTCTTTTTCTTTTGAGACACAGATTTGCACTGAACCTGGAACTCATGGATTTGGCAGTGTGGGTGGCCAGCAAGCCTCAGGGTTTCTCTGCCTCCCCATGCTGGGTTTACAGGCATGTACTGCTGCACCCAGATGTTTACACATGGTCCAACCACAGGTCCTCATGCTTGTGCCTCAAGCACTGCATCAACCTAGTCATCCACCCAGCCCCTCCATGCATGTTTTTTGACTGAGCTGATAAATACAATGAACTGAAATCCTGGGAAGCACAGAGCTTTCTGGAGAATTCAAACATCATAATTGCTTCCATAGAGAACAATGGGTAAAATAAAACTACAAATAAAGCAAACTGCTTCAAGTAAAGTGATCAAACCATCAACGAAATATATTTGGCAACCCCTGGAGAAAAGATGCTAAGCAAATTCCTAGTATGATTAGCATTCAAGATTAGTTCAGTGAGAAGAGTTTGAAGCTGTCTTTAATTAAATTTTTGCTGATATGGAGAGGGATTCCTATTTGCCTTTCAGAAAAACCAAAGTAAAGAGAAACTATATTTAGGCTAAAAGTACAGTAGCTGGAGCTTGCTTCAGCAAATTTTAAAGACTTCCTTCTACTTTCCATCAAATAACCCCTAAAGTGTCATATTCTTGTTAGCTTCCCAAGCAAAAGCAAGAAATACTCTATTAAAATTTTTATAGCTGAGTAAACCAAGTCCCAAAGCACAATAAAAAATACACCAAAAGGAACAATAAGTTTTCACACTTTTACTTTATAAAATAAGTTTATTTCAGGTTATTTTGGCTTTTTTCTCCTCAAAAGAAAAGTGAGTTGTAGCTAGAATTGACCCAAATTAGGCTTCAAATATAAATATTTCTCTCTTCAAGCTATTCACTATGTCATGGATTCCTTTTTAAAACAAATGTCATTGTGACCCTTCTATAAAGTAAGACTTGGGGCTAGGGTAGATGGTTCAACAAGTAAGAGCATTTATTGCTCTTTCAGGGGCCTAGGCTTTGATTCTTACTACCCATATCAGGTAGTTCCCAACTGCCTATAACTCCAGTGCCAGGAGTAGGTAACTAAAACCCCTTCTGCTAACGAACATCATCACATTTTAAGTAGCATCCAATAGAATGTTTCACAGAATAAAAACAGTGATAGAAAATGTATTTCATTTCTGAATTGCTAAAACATTCACTTTGGGATCAAGAGGAGAGCTCAGCTCCCAGATGATCTCTACCAAAATGTTTATACATAGAAATCTCTGAGCTCAGTGAACCTCTTGACTTCTGATTGATCTTCAGATATATGTAAGAAAAAGTAGAGAAAGCATAAGATGTTACCAAAGTGCTAACTCCCTGAAAAGAGCACAAGAGTGATTTCTTTTAAATAAGGTAATATTGAGCTTACTCTTACTGTGACAAAGGTACTACCTTAATACCTTAACAGAGACTTAGCAGTTCCTCAGAGTAGGAAAACAAAATCAGTATACTTAGAAGGTTCTAGATGCTGACTTATATGAGATTTTTAAAAGTTTTTATTATAATTTATTTAGATTACATCCCAATTGTTATCCCCTCACTTGCATCTTCCCTTCCTGTTCCCACTCTCCCTCCCTCACTCTTCTGCCTTATTCCCCTCCCTGAGACAGAGACCTCTGACAGAAGGGGACCTCCTCCCCCACCATATGCATTGCCTATCAAGTCTCATCCTCATGGCCTGCTTCCCCTTCCTCTGTGTGGCCACCAGGCCTCCTTACCAAGGAGAAGTAATCAAATTGGGTGCACCAGAATTCTCGTCAGAGACAGTCTCTGCTCTCCCCACAATTCATGAGCTTGGTTATATTAGCTACATTTCCAGCAGGTGTGATAAAGTTCCCTGACAAAAGCTACTTAAAGAAGGGGTTTATTAGCCGGGCGGACGTGGTGGCACATGCCTTTAATCCCAGCACTCAGGAGGCAGTGGCAGGTGGATCATTGTGAGTCTGAGGCCATCTTGGTCTACAAAGTGAGTCCAGGACAGCTAAGGATACACAGAGAAACCCTGTCTCAAAAAACCAAAAAATCAAAACAAAAGTAAAACAGGGAGGGGTTTATTTTGGCTCACAGATGAAGTAGGAATGACACAACAGCAGGAGGTCCAAAGAGCTGGTTGCATTGCATCCATAGTCAGCATACAGAAAGAACCAATGCTAATGCTCACCTGCCTTCTTCTTTTTCCCTAGTCCAGGACACCTGTACCTGCTCCACGAGTCATCATGAGTCTTCCCACTCCAATTAATTTAATCTCTGTGATTCCCTCACAGGCATGATGAGAGGCTTGTCTCCTAGGTGATATTAGACCTTATCAAGTTGAGAGTACTACTCATCATCATTGGGATGGTAAGAATGATCACATATATGTGTATTATTGTAATAGCCAGACAAGGAATTTTAAACAAGTTCAAATAGTCTTGAGAAGTAAACAGTCATTAGAAGCTATGAGTTGAGAAGTAATTTGGCATTGTTCAAATTGTTTCCTGTAGAAGATAAACAAACAATGAAGATTCTGGAAATTTTGATGTTGTGGGTAAGAATTTCCTTGAAAGTGGTAACAGGGCAAGAGTAAAAGGACTTTATTATAGAAGAGCAAGCAAAGTCATCTTTCAAGGACCATGGAAGTAAAGATCATTGAATATATTATCCAAACAGAGATGCCACTGAAATTAAAGCTAACTTCTGTTAATAATTGTATCCATACCACAGATATAAACTGAGATACTGCTATGGTCTGAATCTGAGATATACCATGAAGGCTTGTTAACTGGTGGGGTTTGAAATGATAAGACCTTCGAACTCCTGAGGACTAATCCTTTGATCAATGCATCATTTGATGGAGCCTTTGAGAAGTAGTGGAAAAATCAGAAGTGGTATCTAGACACTTGCCTTTGAATTGTATTTTGCCTCTGATCCTTTCCAAATATTCCTCTTTGCCTCTTCGCTGTTGTGAGATAAATCATTGCTTTTCTTCCATGTTTCTGCCTTGTCATTGGCACAAAAGGGATGGAATCAACTTCATATACATCTTTACTTTTCTAAGTTGTTATTTTCATATATTTGTCACAGCAATGGAAATGCTGACTAACGCAAATGTTCCCAAGGGGATAGGAGACACAAAAAGTTAACCTATTTTAGCAACATCCCATATTTTCCTATGAACAACATACATATTTGTTCTCTGCTCCAAAGAAAAGAATCATTTAACTTCCAGTGCATCTGCTTTGTTTCATAGATGAGTCATTTAGACTTCCAGTGGCTTTCGCTATACTGAAGACTTAAAACAGCCCCTTGATTTAATCAGACACTACAGCAAGAAGTGTTGAGGCTCTGTTTCTTTTCTTAGAGTCATTTCCTACAGATCTCAAGAAATATCACATAAACTGAAATCCTAGCTATGATATTTATAAGCTAAGTGAAAGCATGTTATTTAACAAGCTTCTACCTGAATTTTCTCATCTGTAAATGGAAATAACAGTAGTTGCAATCAATGACTACTATCCTTTACCATAAGAAGCTATTATAAGAATAAAATAAAAATAAGCTGAAAATTCAGGAATTGATTTGAGGAATGAAAAGGGTCTGAGAACTACATCTTATGTCCCTTGTTGACTTTTGTTCTATATCTTTTTCTAACTGATACACAAAATGTGTACTTACCTAAGAGGTACTCTTTGTTTCAATATATATAGAGAGTCAGTACAGTGTTCAAATCAGAGTATATGTTTTCTATCTTCTCATTGCTCATTTGTTTGTGCTAAGAAATCCAAGTGGTCCATCCTGAAAGCATACATACAAGTAATAATATACAGACTAAACAGGTTATGTTTAGTAATATATATGTATATACATTTACACATATGCATGTAATAGCAATTAATGAAAAAGACAGGCCTCTAATTTGAAAGAGAGCAAAGAGAGTTACAGAGGAGTGTCTAGAGGGAAGAAATGGAAGGGAGAAATGTAATAATATTATAATCTCAAACATTTTTAAATGTAAATAAAGAAATAGAAGATAATTCCAGGGATGTAGGAGGGATGGTTTATATTATCACTACACTTTCCCCAATCCCACCTATGCAACCCACAGGGAGATATGCTCTAAATCAGACAAAGAGTAGAAAAGAAACACATAACTTTGCTATGGAGCCAAAAATAAGCATAACCCAGTGAATCTGTATACCAGGATAGCTCCATACATCTCAGGATCTAGACTCGGCCCAGGACCAATTCAAGTCTTACAAACCAAGGAACTATAGGGGTTAAAATGTACAATGTGTGGGAATAAAGTAAACCATGCATGTGAAAAAGCTATACACTTTAAACTAGGAAACTACAGAAGAAAATTGAGGAACATTAAAATTAATATGAATATGTGTACATGGAATCAGATTATTAAAACCCACAGTGGTCTTAAAATCCACATCCAAGTGGGGTGCAGTGGAGCAACCCAGTAATTCTGGCGGAGGCAGAGACAGGCAGATCTCTGTGATTTAGAGCCAGCCTGGTATACAAAGCAGTCCAGGACAGCCAAGGCAACACTGAGAAACCCTGTCACAAAACAACAAAACAACAGCAACAAACCCCACATCCAACCAAAACAGACTTACAAATGTACACAATCCTCATAAAAATAGTTCAAGGTTGGTTGTTTTCACAAGTAAAGAAACAAAGGCAATCATAAACATGTATATGGAACTACAAAAGGATTGAACTAGACAAAACAATTTGAGTAACAAAACAAATATGGAGTCACCAAAATACCTGACCGCAAAATGCATTACAAAAGTATACTTATCTGAGATGAATGGTACTAGAATTTATAGACCATGGAGTAACGGAAGAGGAATATTGCAGGAGTAAATTCACGCACCCATGGTTAATTGGTCTTCAACGACGATGTCAAGTATACACAAGAGAGACTCATGTCTCTTGAATAAATAATTTTGAAGATGATAGATATAAATAAAACTGAACATTTACTTCATAGCATGGACAAAATCATTTCAAAGTACTTTTAAAGACATACATTTTAAACTGTCAATGTAAATAGAAAAAATAGAGAAACATTTGTTGACATTGATGTGGGCAGTGGTATTTCTATTTGGTTTCAAAACACAGGAAACAAAAACAAAAGAAATAAGCAATTTCCTCAAGCTAAAAAGCTTCCATATAAAGAATAAAGTAATAGAGTGAAAAAGACCCTAACAACAACCTAATAATTGGGGAAAATATTTGTAGAGCATATATCTGAAAAGAAATTCTATAATGAGGGGACTGGAGAGATGGCTCACAGAATACAAGTTCTGGCCGCTCTTTCAAAGGTCCTGAGTTCAATTCTCAGCAACAAGACCTCATAACCATCTATAATGAGATCTAGTGTACTCTTCTGGCATGAAAGCAAAATACTATATAAATAATAAATTAATAAATATTTAAAAAGTAACTCTATAATAATAATGTAGCGTAATTCATTGGCAATGGGAAAAGTAACATAATTTAAAATTCAGAAGGGGGTCTGACTAGATTGTCCTCAAGACTGACATAAAATCACCCAACAAGTATGTGAAAAAAAAAAAAAAAAACAAGAAAATAAGGGCAAAAACAATGACAAAAAAAGCCTGCCTTTCCAACCACCAGGGAAGTACAGACCAAATCAGGCTTAATTATCACCTACTAGAATGCCTACTGTGCCCCAAAAAAGGGAAAAAAAGAAGGTAAGAGAATGGAAACAATAATGGAAGGGAATCCTTGAGTACTATAACGGAATATTATTTGGTGCTACACCAGCCATCACATACAATATTCTGCAGATTCTTCAAAGGAGTGAAAATAGAGCTGTCATCTCTTTCAGCTATTCCGCTTCTGGCCACACATACAAAGAACATGCAGTAAGTATTTTTGAGACATATCTGCTTTCCCATCTTCATTGCTACATTATTCAAAAGATAAGTAAATGTCAATGCCTAAGAAAATTTGACCTAGATATAGGCATATGTAGGAATATTATTCAGTCTTAAAAGGAACCCACTCCAATTTCAGTAACATGGGTAAACACTGACTGTCACAATGAAATAGCCAGACACAATAACACTTATGCTGCAGAGTTTCACTTACATGCAAAATCTTAACAAGTGGAACTCATAGAATCATGGAGTAGAATGGCAGCTACTTTGGCTCAGGGAATTAGAGAAAAGGGAATACACTAACCCAGGTGCACAAAATCCCAGTGAGTCAGGATGAATAAGTCCTGGAGCCTCTGGCATAGAAACCACAGCTAATATTACTTTTTGTGGTACTCTCTGTATTTGTTGGATATCTTGAATGTTCTTAATAAAAATATGAAATATTGAAGCTACTAATTAGTTTGGTTGTGGCAGTTCTTTCATAATACATAAGTATAGCATATTTTATACAGTATAAATAACTTATGTGTCAACTATGCCTCAATAAAGCTGCAAAGAGAAAGATGTGGGGAGCCCAAATGTTCTGTTCAAAAGCAGTATGAAGTTTTAATATTTAAAGTAGAAGAAATGTGTGTTTATTCCAGTTCAAAGAATTTATTGTTCAATTGTTTAGATACAACTACATATGTGATAGCTAAATATTTACCTTATTCCAATTTTACCAGAAATTCAATGAATATGTGATTGAATGATTACATATAAATGCATAAGTATTGATTTTTGTATATTTCATATTTCCCTGTTTGATTGTCTGCTTGTTTGTCCTTTTGTCATTTCTGGAATTATGCTTCCCATAAAACCTTCTTCCAATGGAAATAAATAGAATATTCACTCCACCAATCAGGCTTTCTATGTTTTTTTTTTTTTTTTTTTTATCTAATGACAAAACATATGGGGACCCCTCATACCCAGGTTAGTGCTGAACCACAAGACCCCAAAGGAAAAACTCCAGGAGTCATGCTAAATTGCCTTTTGAAGAAAGAGTAATTGTAAGAAGAAGTGAATGTTTATAGACAGAAAGAACTGCATTCAAGGTCTAAGATTGACAGATGTAGAGCAATGTCCTCTTGAAAACTTACCAAGACTCATTAAATAGCAAAGCCTTGGTTCCTAGTAATCTGTGTAACTACCCCTGTGCTCCCTTCCTGCTCTTGTCCAACTTTAATGCCGTAAGTACTTCAGATGGAGGAAAATTAATATATGTCTTCTTTCCTTTCCATTATTCATCTCCTTCATCATTTTCTATTTATCAGTTGAATCCCATCATTCAGCTCTCTCATCCCCTTGGGCTCTACTTGAGCTGCCATTGTGTAAGTGGGAACTAATTGCAAACAAGACCCAAGGTCAATTCTACATTAAAATTCTAGCATTCAGCATTTATGGATTTAGAAGTATAAAAGTTAAGCCGTTCAAAGACCTGCAAACAAATAGATTCAAACTTAAATCTCACTATCAGTAGTCTTTTATTTTTCTTTCTTTTTGTTTTGTTTTGCTGTGAGTATATAAATCCCTTAAGGCCAACTTTTTTTAAAAAATAGAGGAATTGAAGGGAAAAAATAATAATTTAGAACTCTCCATAAAGACAAACCTAAACAGCACCTTTAACACATAGAAAGGAAAGGACAGAAAATGCTTAAAAGGAAACGTGCCTAGCTTGTTCTACCTACTCCTAGTGATCCTGAAGAGCTTTGTAATTAGTCAAAAATAAATATAAATAACCTTCCATCTAGAGACAACCACATTTTGAATCAGGGATGCACTCACAGAGCCTGGGCCTTCACTGGATCTTCAGAATGAAAGCATCCCTGTACTAGAGGATGCTCCTGTGGTTGGAGCCCAGATTAAGCACAGACAATACCCAGACACCCAAGTCCAGGCTGATGGCCTTGGTTTAATCCATGGGATCAATGTAGTAGAAAGAACTGACTCCTGCAAGTTGTCTCTGGCCTGCTTGCCCGCTATAGTATGAACATTCAGACACACACACACACACACACACACACACACACACACACACACGTGAAATGTAATAAATGTAGACAATAATCATAAGCGTTTTTAAAATTGCTCATCCTATTTGTGTAAAACAGAGCTCAATATGCTCATCCTCTCCCAGTGCAATTTTAGGAGCTGCAGAGCATACTGTCCTAAAATATGCCACTTTGCATGAGAGCTGTTTTGAACTGAAAGTAATTGAGAAGAATTAGATGTGTGTAAATCTCTCTGTGACCCATTCATCTAACCAGAGAGCACACACTTGTAAACTTGTTTTCTCTTCCTTCTTTACCAGGAATGATACAAGTTAATAAGCACAGAAAATTCTAGAGCTTTATCATGTCAGACAGAGAGAGAATAAGCTATATTACAAAATGTTGAGTAGCTTTCATCCACAATTACTTTCCCCATGTGTTACCTTCTGACCACTTAATACTCTAGAAACTCAAAGTCCTTTGAATTTCTCTTACAATTCCCTGAAATACTATTGTTCTTTTTTTTTTTTTTTTTAAAGCAATGAATATTCACAGACCAACCTGCAGGAGGCAGTTCTCTCTTTCTAACAACTGGATTCTCACAAATGAATGCAGGTAGTCAACTTGGCAGCAAGAGGTTTTACTCCCTGAGCAATCTCACCAGCCCCTACTGCTCTTTTTAAAGGATGCCATAGGACCAAAGTTCTAAACACCTGTCATGTCTACTTCTGCTGCCATAAGAAAGTTCCACAGAGTGAGTAATTTGTAAAGAACAGAAATGTATTCTTTCATAGTTTCTAGAAGCTGAAAAGAACTAAGATGAAAATATTGCCATAAGTCATATCTGCAAAATGAGAAGCCTCTGCTTCCAGAATGTTACCTTGACCTTCAAAGGGTCTAATAATGAGATGTCAGAATGTGGAAAGATATCAAAGCAAAATGGGGCTCCCGAATTCCCTCCAGTCCCTTTATAAAGTTGTTCATCTCATTCACCTAATCATCTCTTGAGGGTCCCATTATCACATCAGTGACTAAATTCCAGCTGTATTTTGAAGGGCAAACATCAAGTCTCTGCTTTACTCACTGACTCTCTATACTCCTGTGAGCACACAGTACTCTCTTGCAAATCAGTCTTTGGTCAGTAGATTTTTCACCAGTAGTTTTTCTCCCCTGCATGTAGTTATCCTAATTTCACTAGAGTTCATTGGGTTTATCAGTGAGACTTGATCTTCATGATGTTTTATGAACTACAAACAAAGGAAAAATTGCTACTGCTGGCAGAGGTTTCAGAAGCCTACCACTCAAAGGGTTCTAGTGGGAATTCTGTGAGGGGGATGTCTGTGTGTGAGCATGTGTGTGAATGTGAGTGTGTGTGTGTAAGTACGTGTGTATGAACGTGTTTGAGTGTGGGGGGGTTGTGTGTGTGAGCGTGTTTTTGTATGTGTGACAATTTGTGTGTATGAGCATGAGTTTGTAGTAGTGTGTGTGTGTGTGTGTGTGACCAACAATGGCAGTGGCTCAGGGAAATAGGATTATAGAGGGTAGTTTGGTCATTTCTGTGCTTTTCTGTATTTTAGGTCATCAAATATGATTATATAATTAATTTGAAAAAACATAGCATTAGGAGACCGTTTTGCAAAGTCAATATAAAAAGAAACAGCTACTGTGCATTACGGTACACACCTCTACGACCAGCACTGAGAAATACAGTAGGGGAGGGTTTCGGGTTTGCAGCTAGCCCAGGCTATAGTAAAAGACTGTGAACAATAGACAACTAGAAAAAGAGGCAGCTATGCACAACAGAAGAAGAAAACAGAGAAGGAAGAAGAGCACACTTCACTGGACTCAAACACACGTTCCAAGTCTAGCGTAGCCTGTTAAATTATTTCAGGTAGCTATCAGCCTGATCTGAATCCTGATTTACCTTTTAAAAATTGATGAGGCAATCCTAATATAGAAGATGGGAATGAAACTAACAAATTTATATAAATGTATAGGATTGTTTGTCTCATTTGTTTCAGTGGGGGTAAGCCTGTGCTTCTCTGACATCCACAGATTTACTGGGTCCATAGTGGTGCTGATGTATTACTCAGTAATCCTCAGTCTGAATCAGACTCTGAGTTAACCACTTTATATGCACTCTTTCCATCGTCTCAGTATCAATCTAATAAGCAAGTTCTCGCCATTAAAATCTAGTAACTGGTTCCCCATTATAGAGACAAAGCAAGTAGACATGGATCAGCAACCTAACCTTGTAAGGCTTCAAAGACTGTCAGCCAGATCGCCCTCGTGAACATGTTTTCTTAAATAGACTCACGGTTTCTTATTTCCAATTTTGCTCTTAGATACACAGTATATTTAACCCTACTTTGTGTTCTTCCCCTGAAGAATAAAGGGAACAACCAAAGTCGAAACTCAATGCACAAGTCGGGCATGGGAGCTGTAACAACCCCCAGATTTCAATTCTGATACAAACTCCATACTTCTCAGACTCTACAGACTAAAACAAAAGGTTGTCACAATGTCATGGTTCGATTTTTAAGGACTCTGCAGTGCCACCAGACAGGACAAAGCCAAATCAGTTGAAAAATGAATCAGGGATGCGCTGAATTCTTTAATCATATAAGTGTGTTTAGTCTGGATGCAGATCAACTTTGCACTGTTGACACAGTATGTGGATGTCCTTGATACTTGGTGATAATATTGTCCAAGGAAGCTAGCTGTGTTTTTATTTAATAAGATCACATCCTAAAACATCAAATGAGTGATGGGAGGGATTCCAGGAACAGATTCTCTATCTGCATAAAGTTCAGGAAATCCAATTGTGCCTGTTTTGAAGTGTGTTAGATACTTAAGGAGGGTAATTTTCTTTAGTTTTTAAATTAGAGAAATCATGCACACATTTGTTTCCTCTGGCCTTGGAGATTACAAATACCAAGAGGCACCTCGTTTTTGCAGAGGATCTGCTGTCAAGAAGCAATGAAGTGCAAATGGAAGGCAATTGAACTTAGCAATTTGTTTACTTGGGAAGAAAGCAGCTGGAAGAAAAAAAAGGGAATATTTTAATAATTAGTCATGTGAGATAAGGGGCATTGTAGTGTGTGATCTAGCTCTGTAATAAGGAGACTGACACCTTGCATGATGAAGGATTAGCAATTAACCTTCCAATGTAAGAAGGGGAATGCAGAAAGAACGTTCAAGAAAGTTCAAGAAAGTAATGAAACAGGTTGCAGTTTTGAATTTTATTCATTAAATTTCCAGAGCTAAAATAATTATTTTTGAAAGTTTTATGAGATGATATATTTTGAGGACATTCATAAACAAAAAGTTTCTTTTGGGTGATGCTAAGAAAGTATATTTAGAAAATTATAAATTAGCATAGTTATCATTGGAAACTGTTCTGTAAGTACTGGATCAGATGTTTGGTTCTGACAATCCTTCACTTTAATCTTTATAATAACTCTAAAGTATTAAAAAGAATAGAGTTAATAAGACAAGTGAGATTGCTCAGTAGTTAAGAATGCCATTTGCTGCCTCAGAAGACACAAGTTCTGTTACATGCACTTCGCAGTTCACAATCATCTGTAACTCCAGCTCCAGGGGGATTCAAAGCTTCTGACCCTCTGAGACACCTGCATTCATGTCTCCACACACATACACATGTGTGCATGCTCAGTTATTAACTACCTGCTGGTGGTGGGCATAGAGTCAACTGTAAGCACCAGTCTCCTATGCTTTACTGCAACATGGGGGTTACTGTGTTTAAACATAATATTCCCTCATCAATCACTTAGCCAAGACATTTCCTACAAACATAGAGGAACTAGTGTCTAAGAAGACATCGAGCTACATAGCAGGTTTTGGGACTTTTAACTTGTGTACAAATTCAAAACTTTGTTTTCTTTCCATTCACCAGCAAATGGAGAACTTGAGTTCTTTTTTTTTTTTCCAAGAAAGCATCCAAATCTTAATTTCAGAAAAATTATCCCAGATTTCATAAACTTTGCTTTTGAGTAGTAATGTCTAGGTGGATAAATTGGCTTTTAAAGGTTTAAAACTCTATAGAATTAAAATAGAGTTATTATATTTTAGATAAGTCCCAGGTTTGTTTTTGATACCTGGAGAGATGAGCAGAAAAGAAAGAAAACACAGAAGAAAAAGAACTAAGAAGAGGTGAGTTTGGTGGTGTATGCTTGTAATTCCTGCATACAGTGGCTCTAAAAAGCAGGAAGATTGCAAATTCAGTATCAACCTGTGATATACAGCAAACTCTCTTTTTACCAATAACAAAAAGAGCTAAAGAATGTTGAGAAGCAATCAAGATGGTTTGCTAAACATTCAACAGTTTAGTTATAAATCAAAATACCCTGGTAGAGACAGATACCAAATCCAGATAACCCAGTAGATATGGCCCAGCAATGGTGGTCTTAACTGTTACCCCGTGATGCTCGTGATTGCTCCCATTGCTCAGGCTGCTGCAGCCTTTCCTCAAGAAACTCAGCTCCAGTTAGAGGAAAAAATTGGGAGCCTGAGGTCTTGCAAGCCACATGACATTACTGCTGAATTGCCCACAGACTTCCAACACGCAGACAAATAAGTCCAGGTAATGCAAACTTTCCTTTCTTACGAAGTGTAGGCCATTTTCTTTTCCTTTGATCCCATGGATGTGAATATAATGAGATTTTATCATAGGCACTTTAGTCTATTGTTACTGGTGCCAAAGAGATGGTGCATGACAGACTCTTGGCTTTGATGTAGACAATGAAAGTTTCTAATAGGCTGCCAATTGCTTTGACACAAACGCTACAAAAAAATATATCTCATCCCAACACATTGTTCCCGATCTGTCTCCCACATCACAGCTGGCAAATTTGGCCCCTAAACTGCCTGCCCTTGATTAAAGGAGTGAGCTAAAGTAAGAGTAATAGCCTGCCATGTAAGGTCGCCATAATCCTCAATATTGGTAATTACACCACAAATACATTGAGCTTTGTTGTAGATGCTCAGAAAGTGCCACTGTGTGTTCCTCTAAACCAAAGTTGTTTCCAGTCTTTAAAAGACTCAAAAACTTAAATGTTCTCAAGCAGCTCCTGCAGCTAAATTACCCTCTGTGATTTTGTCAGATCTCCCAAGGCAACTTGTACTGAGGGTGGTGATCTGAGAAAATGTTAAGCAATCATAGAAAATCCTTCTTAGGGCTCATTTTCTCAGGAAGGGAATCAGTCTTGACGCAGGTCATTAGGAGAAGCATACTGAGGCCTCAGCTACTAATGGCCCTTAGTTCAGAGATTTCATCAGGAGCAAAAGACCTCACCTGCTTCCTCTTCCAAGGCAACAGAAGAATGAAGTCATCTTCCAGTGTTGCCAGCCATGTGGGTGACAAGCACATTAAAAAAAAAAAACAAAAACAAAAAAAAAAAAACCTGTTTACTTAACTGCTTTCTTCTATCTCTGACAGTTAAAAATGCCTTGTTTCTCTCTTTCCCCTGCCAGATTAAAGTTAGAGATAAATCAGAACCTGTGTGTTTTATTTTGTTTGTGAGTTCTCATGCTGAATAATAGGATGAGTTTGTTCAGGTTTCTATGTTCTATTGGTGAACCCGTTACCTAACTTTTCAATCAATGTCAACGTGTATGTGTGATAGCATTCTGAGTGTCCTGTTGCTGATGTAGCAACATCACACATCAATTTTCACAGTCTCCAAACAGAACTCAATAATCCCACACCTCTGTAACAATTGACATCTATTCATTTACTCTGGTGGAGCTACTCCTCAACTATCTAAGAGAGAAAACATAAAAACTATTGTGTTAAATTCTTTCCTGACCTCATGAAACCAAATACATTCCAACTGTATCCACATGGTGGTTCTAAAAACTGCTTCTGCTGGAAACTGTCTTTACAGTTTCAAGTCTATTCATCTCAGTCCTCCCGCCGAATCTATTTCTAAATTATTTTGAAACTTTCACATTTCAAAAGAACCACACGTTGAAAATACTCTCTTGCCACATTTTTTAATCCAAGAAGCACCAAAATTTGTGGAAGCCCATGGCTCAAATTGTTGCTTCAAGTATTACTCTCACTAGAAAGCAATGTTTATTGTCATAGCTAGCCAAAATACCTTTTGTGAGCACCAATGAGATATTGGTTGTTCTTCATACTTAGTGAGAAACGCTACTCTAAAAGAGGTTCGTTAACCTGGACTGTAAAATTAAGAGCCAGAGAAACACCCCTAAGTCAATATTTATTATTTCATCTTCCTATAAATCATCATAACCCAGTCATTGTTAAATGAAACATCTATACCTTGTGTTTGCAGTCCTGACACATGAGAATTATTATTATTTATTGTTATTTTTGTTACTTAGTAATATCAGTAGTACTATGAGTTCTCATTTATTGAATACTTATCAGAAGCCAAACCTAACATTAAATGATTTACATGCATCCTCCATGGCCTTGACGAACTATTGTTTACATTAGAACTTCATTCTTATAGTCAAGAGTATACATGGCTTTCTATGAGGATTTTTTCTTAAGATAGAAGGAAAGAATTTGCCTAAATATATAATCAGCCTTCTAGACCAAGAAACAAGATGATCAGCATCTTTTAGGGAATAAGTCATAGTTGTTTTCAACTGGCCAAAGAGACTTTAATAAAAGCCCAAAGGAAGAAAGATGAAAAAAGAAAATTTAAATAAAATTAAAATAATGTTTCAAGAGCAATTCTTTAGGAAGGATATGAACACTAAGGATACAAGTAACACTCACTGAGGTGCATAAGTTCGGAGAAGACAAAGAAACTGTGCAAAGTCACTAAACAAGGACAGGAGTCTCCAGATTAGGTAAAGGAGACAGCTTAACTTCATGTGTTCATTAACATGTATTTAAATTCACATGCCTTCATATGGTGAAGTGAAAGTGCATGTAAAATAAGACACCCATGCTGTGATTGCATTATTTTCTTAGTAGTTGAAAGTTAAGTAATAACCTTTTTGAGAATCAGCCTCATCATTGTACAACGAAAATTAATCAGAACACTTTGCCAGCATAATGCCTTTTTTATAGCATAATGTAGTGGATAATTAAGAGGAAATCCTTTTAGAAATAATAGAAAGTATTTCATAAATGTATAACAGTTTCATTCTTGTCTGAATGCAGCTAGTTGAAAACTCAGGTACTACCACTTGTCATGAGGTTTTACTGGACAACATTTAAGAAGTGGCATCATTATCTCAGTGAGTAGCACTAAAGAGTGTGAGGAGAATGAACCAAAAGACCCATTTGGGACAACTACCTGAAGATAGAAAATCTGAACATTTCCTCTTTATCTCCATTAATGAATTTAACCGTTCATTCACTGAATCTATGGTTTTTCTCTCATGGGAAATTACAAACTTGCTTTCACCTCTCCCTCATAGGCAGATGTGAATAGAATAATAACTCTTATTGTACATTGGCTGTAATGAAATCAATTTCTAGGTAGACATCTGGGATCCTTCTCAACTATGACTTTGTATTCAGCAATGGGACAGTAAGCACTCAATAAATGATCACTCGTACCACTGTTCTCACACCAGGAACATTTTTATTAATAACCATGCTTTAAATTCTTCCTGTCACCAGGTGATGGTGGCACAGGCCTTTAATCATAGCACTCAGGAGGCAGAGGCAGGCAGATGCGAGTTTGAGGCCAGCCTTGTCTACAAAGCAAGTCCAAGACAGCAAAGACTACACAGAGAAACCCTGTCTCGAAAATCCAAAAACAAAACAACAACAGCAGCAAAAATAAACCAAACAAACCAACAAAAAGCCCAAAACAAACAAACAAAAAAAAAAACAAAATTAGCTACATGCATCATGATCAATATTCTCCCCATGACCAAAGTTTAGTGACCATTTTTGGACCTTACCAAGGCCCAGTCCTCAGACAGTCTTCCAAGAACCCACTCTTAAGAAGCTTCTTATCCTTCATATATCTGACCACACCTTGTCTCATTGGCCATCATAATCCCAAGATGCTCTACAAAACCTGGTCTACTTTTTACAATTCATTAGTTTCACTCACCTCAAATCCCACTATATTTGATGTTTCTTGTTAATAATTTTTCATCCACTAGGTTGCCTATGCTAGTCTGCTTTGTGTCTATAGATCCTTTTTTTTTTCTTGCTGTCTTTAGAATTGGGTCATTTTCTTTCCCCAACTACAATTCCCCATAGAAGTCATGCCCACACTGCAACAGAAGTCACACATAGCCTTGCTATTCTACAAAGAATAATTTTCTTTTTTGTCACATGACTCAATAACAAATTCTTATAGTTCATTAATTCTTTTCCTTGAGCTTGTATGGACGCTAAAGTATAGAAATCTGGGATCTCTGTTACATTCAGGCAAGATGTATCAAAGTATCTTTGCCAGATATTTCATTCCTGTAAGACAACCTGGATAGTGTTATATGCAAGATTCATGAATTTTTAAGGTTTGAACTTAATGTCAACTTTGATCACATGAGTCACATCCATAGAGGAAAAACAAATGAAAATCTCCTTTCGCAGAAAGCATAAGGTTGTGTCTTGAATTATTTTAGCAATTAACTTTTACAACATAATGATCAGCCTTCAGTCACAGTCATAGGGGAGGGAAGTAAAGGGAAAATGGGAGGGAGGGAGGAATGGGAGGTTACAAGGGATGGGCTAACAATTGAGATATAATATGAATAAATTAATAAAATATATTTTAAAAATAAAAAAATTAAAAATAATGATCAACCTTACTGTGAGACAACTGGAGAGGTAAGGGTACAATTTACAATCTTAGATATTAAGAAAGAAATGCTTAGATCTGACTATCTGAAAGAAAGGAAGTGTAAAGGGTCTTTATTCACTTTCAGAGAAGTCAAGAGATGTATTAGAAAACTGATTTTTTTTATATAATCTTTTTTTTTATTAATTTATTCTTGTTACATCTCAATGTTTATCCCATCCCTTGTATCCTCCCATTCCTCCCCCCCCCTGATTTTTTAAATGGGTTTTAAGAATAATAAAAGAAGAAAATTAAAAAGTGAATAACTTAGAGAAATATTTTACATTTTAATACTGGGGCATAAAAAGATATGATATAAGGCATTATAAATGAGCTAAAATATCCATCCTTCATTGTTGGGGTCAAATTGATAAATTATTACAGAATATCCTAAGTATTTCATCTTGATTTGAAGGTAACTACCTAGAAACTAAAATATATACTTCAGTGGTATTATTAAAAAAGTAGAATTGAGAAGAATAAAGGTTGAAATGGATTCATGCTGTTATTTTCAGTTCATCTATGTAATCATTTTTATACTCTTGATATATAAAAATTCAAATCACATATATTTAGATATAATGTGATAGTTTTATATTGCACAAATATATAAAGGTACATTATGTTTATACCCCATATTAAACATATTTTATGTTAAATATAATCCTATATGTATTAGATGTTATACCTTTTACCACATATCCTAATTTTATATACTTATGTTCATATTCACATTCACATATTCTTTTAGGGAAATTAAGATGAAAGTATGATTGTAAACTAGTTTTATTTTCAGTGGTTATTAATATAAGAAACTGTTAAAAGTCAGATACAAGTTCACAACCAGATTTAGATTTCAAGACTCCTTTCAAGGTAAAAACTACTTAAATTTAACTGAATCCTTATTCCTTCACCTATAAAGCAGTACAAATTCATTCTGTAAATTAAATAGATGTATGATAGAGATAGCATATTCTTATTATTTACCCAATGTCAAATAATCAAGTTCTCGATAGATACATATAATCAAAAGTCTTAACTTCACCATTATTAACTTATTTAATACAGGATTTTCAAAGTTTATTGTGTACCAAGAATTCTCCTAAGATAAAGTTAGTTACACCCAAACCTATCACACTGCACAAAGATTAGGTCAAGATGGATCAAAGGCCACAATTTGAAATCTGAAAGATCAAAACTTTTGGAAGTAAACCTAGGTAGCACAGCATAAGATCTAAGTGTATGATAGGACTTCCTGAACACAATTCTATTATCCAAGGAATTAAGGACAACATTTAGTAATTGGGACCTCATAGAGCTAAAGTCTTTTGTAAAGCTAAGAAGATAGTGAAGAAGAGAACCACAGATAGAAGAGATTCTGACAATGGATTAATATTTAAAATATGAAAAGAACTCATAAAAACAAAGTGTCAGATGTATGACTTTCACACGTACTCTGGTGCCTCACATTTGACCATGTCCCCTGGAGGGGGAGGCCTAGTGGCACTCAGAAGAAGGACAGCAGGTTACCAAGAAGAGACTTGATACCCTATGAGCATATACAGGGGGAGGAAATCCCCCTCAGGAACAGTGATAGGGGAAGGGAGTGAAGGGGAAATGTGAGGGAGGGAGGAATGGGAGGATAGGATACAAGGGAGGGGATAAACATTGAGATGTAACAAGAATAAATTAACAACAACAACAAAAAAAAAACCAAAGTGTCAAAGAGATAAAGGATCTAATGGGATATCAGGCATCTAAACATAGAGTTCTCAATAAAAAAGTAAAAATAGTTTTGAAATACTTCAAAAAATTGCATATTGCCCTTAAAAGTTAGAAGAACACAAATTAAAACGTCTTTGAGACTTCATCTTATAACTGACAGAATGGCTATCAACAAAACAACTGGCAACAAATACTGGCTCAGTTGTAGAGAAAGAGGAACTCTCTCATTCACTGTAGTAGGGGGATTTATAAATTGGTACAAATAGTCCAGAAGTTGAGAATCCTCTAAAAATATACATAAAAATAAGTCTACCATATGGCCCAGCTGTAAACTCCTTGTCACATGCTCGAGGGACTTGTCATCCTCCTCTGCAGATACTTGCTCACCAGTTCTCATTGCTGCCCTCATCACAATATCCAGGAGATGGAAAGTACCTAAATGTCTTTCAGCAGATTAATAGGTAATGTGATATGTATGCACAATGGAATATGATTCTACTCTAAAAAGGGGTGAAATAATGAAATGTACATGCAAATCAATAGATACAAAAAAGATTGTGCTGAATGACATTACCCAGTCTCAGCAATACATATTCTACCTTTTCTTCCTCATCTATGGTTCTAGCTCCAAATATTCAGATGCAAGTGCACAGTAGGAAATAAGCATAGAGACCAGGGAATGAGGTCACAGATGGAGTGGGGACTTGAAATGAGACTAGAATAATTCAAGTGATGTGAAGTAGGAAATAGAATTACTGGGAAAGAGCTCCAATTGGGGAGGTTTGAAGGAGGTCAATACATGAGGAGGAGGAGGGACAAGTGACAGATAACATCAAGGCCGCTTGATAGCGCCTAGAGAATTCCTATCAGTTCATCTTCACCTAAAATTATATATAACACATATAAGCATAAACACACTATGTATTATACACTTATATAATATATAAAATACACATACATTTTAAAGTCAATTAAACCACTTGGGTGAAGAGTTCTCCCAACAAGAACCATAAGCTAACAAAATACCAGTACTAAGCACAAGAAACCTCCTTTCCACTGGCTGGTCAGGGTAATCCAAGTGACTCCCAAAACAACATTCATGTAGTTCTTGGTTGTCTCTCAAAGAGTTGAGGTGGGCCCCTATTACTGATGATATCGCATACTCAGGACACATCACTCACAGGAATTGAGAGGGATCTGACATAAAAGCCCTTTTTTGTTGTTTAGAGCTCATGGTTCCAGAACATACTATTCAAGATTACAAGGAAGATAGGCTAGTCCTACCCACTGAAAACAAAGACACTACAATTACTAGCATGGCAAGATGAGCATAAAAGTGCAATAAGTGGTACTTACATGTTCGTGGCAACCAATAACTGTTTAATTGGACTAAGATCTAATCAACATGCCTGGTAGTGGAAACCTAACCATCATCCTGGGGCAAGTAAGGTAATAGACCTTCAAAAGAATTGTCTACTTACATTTTGCCAGACCAGCATGGGCCTTTATGACATTTTAAATCTTATCCTCATTCTCTCAGATTAATCCAAGAACTGTGTCCTTACAGCAAATAGAGACCATTACAGGAAACTGGACACAAGGCAGAGATTGGCAGAATGTGAGGAGCCCAGCCCCAACCGATAAACCTCGCTACAAATCTCTAGCTCAGAGAACATTGCAGACGAGTAGAAAGATTATGAGTCAGAATTCCAGGAAATCAGCTATGGGGCACTCTCTCCCAGAAATAGCTGCATAAACAAGACCAGAACAAAGGCAATATCAATAGACATGTTAATGTGAGAGAGGTAAAATTTTTGCAGTATTCCATCCTAGACAAAGAACTACAGAAAAATAATGGCTTCTGGAAGGAGATTTAACCTCTGCCAAGGCTAAATACCTTTGTTAGTTCCCTATGCAGTGGTCAGCCTTGAAGCCATGTAAACATTACCAACAAAAATTATTCATCAGATTACACTACACAGGCATATGCATTCAAGCACACATGCACACATGCACAAAATTATGCATGTATATATGGATGTATATAACAATAATATCAAAGGAAAAGCAGATATGAAACTGAAAGTAGGGCCTAGGACTTTGGAAGGGTTTCAGGTTAGTTGGGAGGCACTGACAGGAGAAAAGGAAACAGGGAAAGTGACACAACTATTTCAATTAAAAATATATATTAAAAAAGAATTCTTCAAAGGCTACCTACAAGTTCACAATGAGAAAAGAGGATGTCATAAATCTAGCAATTATTTTCCAAATATAATGTTAATTATTGTCTAAACACACTAATAGTTTATATTAAATATCTTTTTTATTTTCTGATTTTATTATATTTTTAATATTTTATTACTTTATTCATATTATATCTCAATTGTTAGCCCATCCCTTGTAACCTCCCACTTCTCCCTCCCTCCTGCTTTCCCCCTACTCTCTTCCCCTATGTCTGTGACTGAGGGGGATCTCTTCCCCCTGTATATGCTCATAGGATGTCAAGTCTCTTCTTGGTAGGCTACTATCCTTCCTCTGAGTGCCACTAGGCCTCGCAGCAAGGGGATGTGGTCAAAAATGGGGATCCAAAGTTCGTGTGAAAGTCAGTCCCTACTCTCCACTCAACAGTGGAGAATGTCTGGTCCATTAGCTAGATCTGGGTAGGGGCTCTAAGTTTACTTATTGTATTGTCCTTGGCTGGTGTCATAGTTTGAGCAGACCTCTGGGCCCAGATCTGCCCATCATAATATTCTTGTTGTAGGTTTCTAAGACCCTCTCAATCCTTCTATTTCCCCATTCTCCCATATTTCTCTCACCTAAAGTCCCAATAGTTTTATATATCTTATATAATTGCTTATACCCTTAGGTTACATTAAAGTTTTCTAAGATAAGAGATTGTAAGTTGTCACCAGCATACTTATGTCACATCAAATGTCCTAACTCCAGAGCTTCTGCCTTAATCCTCTAGATCTCTGGTCCACATTGTGCTATTCTCTACTGAGTATTTGGATCATGGCTGTCTATATAACTTTACCTCCAGGCATTTTACTACCACACTTTCCTACTTTATAGCAGACTGCAAGCTACTAGTCACATTACTTTTAATAACTATGTCAATATAAAGCCACCTAGTCAATCATACGGAACTCAGTAATTGTGACACAAATCAAACAGGGACAAGCAAAACTTTAAACAAGCTCAAGACACTAAATTGTCTCCCCAATTAACACTGAAAAACAACCCTGGACCAGACATAAAGAGAAAGAGAAGACAATGTTACAGAGAGTATGATCCCTAGACACACACCAATAACGTCATATTGGGGAGATTTGATATACCTTTTAACTGGTATTGGATGTTATCAAGAATGTACCTCACCTGCAAAAGAACACGCTAATGCTAAGTTTATCCACTAAGCTGATTTAAACTGGAGGTTAAACAAAAATTTATATTCATTACTTATTTTTAAAGTAAGATAGGAGAAATATGTTCCAAGAAGTTTCTCTCAACAACATTTTCCAAAGGTAAAATGCAACTGGAAAAAAAAAAATAGGGTCACATTGAAAGTCGGTTCCACAAAAACACTTGCTCAGAAAATGCTAACAACAAATAAATAACATTTGGGGAAGCCATCATTTTGTTCTCACTATGCAAATGGAGGAAATTCTCCAAATGCTTCAGTGCCTTCCTTATGAAAGACTTGTCAGGTACAACTGCTGTTCTTGGTAATGCATTGCTGGAGATGCACACGCACCTTGTTGTTTCCACAGCTATTAACCAAATGTTAAATATTATGCAAGTGCCATTTGAAAAATGCATGTGTCTGAAATACATTTATTTTATAATTTATTATCTAATGTTCTCACAAGGAACTAAGCAAAGCAAAATATCTGGAATAAGGACTTACTAAAAGTTTGGAAAAATAAGCTATAAAAAAACAGTATGCTTCTAAGTAATAGTAATTAAGTATGGCAGATGAGGTAGTGAAAGATCATAGTCTAAGTTCCACGGCAACCTAAACATGAGTAGCACTCGCTGTTTTCTTATTATTCTTGCTAATATCATTAACAATTTAGGCATAGTTAAGAGCTGCCTTTCTGCCCTGAATGGCCTACAACTTGTTCAATCAGTGGCCATAGGGGCCGGGTAGACCTACCCAAACATCACAAGACTATTGCTTACTCTCTATAATCTGATGGTAAAGTCTTAGTCCTGAAGGCACATATTATTTATATCATTGAACATAGAAAAATACAAATGCTACCCAAGTAGAAATTTCACTTCTATTGAGGAGCATTCGCAGTGATGGGAGGCACTTGTTTGTTTGCTTCCATAGTGATCGGAGACACTTTGTATGAATTTGGGTGGGTAGGGGGGTGAAAAGGTTTTGGGAATGACTGGGGGAGGGCAGAGAACATGTTAAAATATATTGTATAAAATATTAGATAATAAATAAATAAGAACTGCATTTCTATACTTGAAGTCAAATTATCTTCTTAAGGATCATCTGGGGAGAATGTCAATTTTGAGTTTTTGCCAATGAATACACAGTCATAGGCAATGTTTATGAAAGTTAAATATGAAAATAATTTTTTAAAAACTTGTAATTAGCCACAAAGCATTCCAGGACTGGTCCTCTTATTTAACAATATTTAGCACATAGCTCAGGAACTAATTTCAGGTCTATTTCCTATATCTCACTCATGTCCAAAGTCCTTGCAGGTGTATACCCAGTATCTTATCCATGTCCAAAGTCCTTGCAGGTCACCTTCTTTTCCACTAGCACCATAATTCAAACAGAATGCCCTCACTCATGCCCATTGACAAAATTCATCACCATGCCCATTTTCCAAAAGGTAGAAAATTTTACTTAGACACAACTCTAAAACGTTGTGGCCAGTGTTGCCTTCGGTAATAAAGGAAAAATCCTATGAAGGAGGAAGGACCTAGAAAAGGAAAATAACTTACACAAGCCCCATTAGGCCACCTAATAAATAACACACTCCATATATTGCATATCATTTTACTACATATCAATAATTCAGATGCCAATTAAATAGATTGCTAGGGCAGTGTTTGCAGTTCCCCTTGAAAAGCTAAAAGACAAACAAACAAACACGACTTCTGTCTTTGGCAGTATTCCTAGTGAATATCATTGCACTATTGATTATTATTGAAAAGGGAGGACAGCGGCGATTGCCCCTCAGAGGATCTGCTTATAGAACGGACTGACATGGAGATCCAGGAATTCTCCCATTTTACCCTTTATAGTAGGACAAATGGTTAATTAAATATTATTTTTTGAAGATTCATTAGCTGAATTTCACCTCCAGGCAAATGAGAGTCAGATTTTGGACTACAAAGACCTATGAGTTATTTGAAACTCGATAAGCTTCCTTTTCCACGCTAGAGAGCTGAGGCCAGCCAGGAAGTATGAAACACACTGTGAACTCTGATATCAGACTTCCTGAAATGGAAGCCACTTACTAAGCACAGAAGTGAATGCTAATTTTTCAACTTCTTTGTTTTTCAGATCCTCCATCTGTAATTCACAGGAATAGAAAAAGAACTACTTCGTTGTAATAGAGTGAAGATGAAATAAAATAATCCAAACAAAAGACTAGTACAATAGCTACTAGTTTTCTTTGTTCCTGACCCTAACTACATACAGCCTGAGTAATAGAGCTACCAGAACAAAGCTGAAGCTCATACACACTTAGACCATAATGCCCCACCTAGTTTCTTTGTGCATCTATAGTTTTTCATGGAGGTCGAAAGGTATGCTGAGACAGAAATTTAAATAGTATCCACGGTCATCAGCATTCAGACCTGTCTAGGCATGTGTGAGGTCCTCCAATGGTGGTAGAGGTAGCATGACGGTAGGAAGATTTTTCTTCCAAATTGCTTAGGGAAAGGATTGAAGCTGGTGAGTCAAGAGAAGAAAACTGGCATGAAGCTGGACGAGGGGAGAAAACTCTACATTTAGACGTTTACCACTATTCAGGGAAACCATAGCTTGGCTATCCCAACTGAATGGAAAAAAAGAAAAGAAAATCTCTATTAGCCCCTATGGTGATTCAGAACCTCCATAACACCACTAAGGATGTGCCTTGCCTCCAGCATAAAGTAGAGTTTTCAGTGGTGTGGGAAGTGAATTAGCAGATATCTGTATCTAGCTAGACGGAGACAGATGAGAACACAATAGGGCTATCCACCTGCCAAAGGCAATAAGCTGGAGAATCCAGGAGCAACTCAAAGTTGTGCAGATCTTCAGGGTATCAAGTGCTGCGGTGACATGCAGAGCCCAACGGTAAGGTCAAGGTGATGCATCTGTCTGGTAAAGGAAACTGGCTGTCGGGCTGCAGTTTAATGGGAAACATCTTTTCCCTGTGCCCCACAGTACTTTGGAGAGTGAGCAACCAGAGACACTAAGAATTAAGCTTGAGTATTAATGGATTCCCATTAGTGTTCTCTGATCACATACTGCTGGGGTGTTGGCTTCCATTCATATCATGCTTTCTGACTTCTCAGAAACTCTTGTGTTCATTGCTATGGCAGCTGCTGACCTGACAAGTCATTGCACAGATTTTTTTTCTGACATTAATTGAGGCACAAAGCTCCAGTGGTGGCAAAAGCTCTTCACCACTCTGAGTCTCGGAAGACAGGTCACAGTGGTTTCGGAGGTTGGAATAGGACAGCTGAGCTACAAAGACATGGTCTGTTTGTGGTAGGGGTAGAGATGGTGGGATAGGTCAAGAAACCATCTTTGGTGGGGTTTCCTTTGTATTCTTAACATTTTTTTTTTGTCAAGTGAAATAGATTCAAAACAAATAACAAATCTGTGACATGGGGAATTCATTGGAAAAGTTCGCTTCTTTCTGATGTACTATTCAGTCTATAAACTTGAAGGCGAAAGAAATACCTACCTATCATTTAAAAGAACCCAAACATGATCAATAAAAACAACAATAGACATAAGCGAATGGAGTAAGAACAATACTAGACCAATGTGCGTCGTGGGGAAAGCCGCGAGGCCTCAAGCATGCACAAGGACCATGGGCATCAAAGGAATGCTGAGTGAGAGTACTTTTCTCTAGGGAAGAGCTCATCCATTGGTTACTTAATACCAAATAATCAGCACTGACAAAGGTACATAGAACAAACATTATACAGACTAAACAGGTTGTATTTGGTAATATATATATATATATATATATATATATATATATATATATATATATACGCATATAACAATGATTAATGAAAAAGAGGCCATGAATTTGAAAGAGAGAAGGGAGATGTATATGGGAGGATTTGGAGGAAGGAAAGAAAGGGAGGAATTCAATACTGAAGACACTGAAGCAAGGAGATTAATTTATTCCACTTTATCCTTTTAATAGGAGGCAAAGTCTCTATGAAACCCAGGCTCCCAGGCTGCTTGTAACCTGCTACATGTTCCTCATAGAAGGAGAAGCTGGTGCTGCAATGTTGCAAGCCTATCACTGCCTACTCTCCTGCAGCCCTGTTTTTCTGCATCATTGGAGCTCCCGCCTCATGCATGTGGCTCAGGGACCTGATTTTATTACAGTACAGAACGGTCAAGATAAACACTTTTCTTGTCTCAACCTTTTCCTTTTGGTCCATAGCACTGACAATTGACTCCAGAGTAGAATGGATTTGGATCGCCTAACTTTCACCCTCAGAGCCCTGTAACTTTTCCTCTTTGAGCACTCTAGCTCATCCTGCAGATGAAGTTGTAATGGTTGATATTTAGCTTTGACCCCAAGATCTAGCCAGTGTCTCTATTGAGCTTACTCCAACATCCCTGGAGAAGGAGTCAGTGGTGGGCAGAATTCCTACAAAATGCGCATTCTCTATCCATCAAAAGTAAGAAACTCAAAATCCTCTTATTTAAAAGATTAAGACATTTAATGAATAAGATAGAACCCAGAACTGAATCTCTAAGATACCTAATATTGGAAAGTCCATTTTTATGAAACTCATGATTTTTATAGCAAATTAGAAGACAAGGCATTAAGCTTATTACTAATTATTTATTTCAAGAGGCTATTTTCATACTGTTCACACTTATTCATAAACCTAGTAACAAATATTGAGATAGGTGGCTTAAGAGATATTACTTGCTTTAGGCCATTGATTTTTGTTTTGACTCCAGTGTAGAGAATGCTATAAGAAAGTACATATCTCTCAAACAATTTCCTATGATAGAATTACCTTTCCTACAAGCAATACATTCTAGTTTGTAAATGCTTTATATTTCATTGTGCACAGAATCCTACCAATAATCTGTGCTTTGGTTTTAAAAATAGTCCAATGCACTCCTACTGTCCTATATTCTTCTATTAATCAATATTTTATTTACACCTTAAACACAAACACACACACACACACACACGCATACACACATACATACGAAAGATAGAAGGTGGCATTGGGGGAGACTATATAGATCAGAAGTATAAAGAAAGGTCAGAACACAATCCCTAGGAGTTGGCCATTTTCATATGCCTAATGACCAACTAGATAGTGTGTGTACATGGATCTCCTGCCCTTTGGGACACATGGATAAACCTATTGAATATGGGAAGCTTTGTGTAGGACTTACCCTCAGGGACATGGCACTGGAAAAGCTTCTTTCCCCATTCTGAATTGGGATGTACTGGTGGGACACATGTCTTTCTCAGAGGAGGGTTAAGTAACACTTGAGGTTTAATAGAAGGGGTATTTTTTTTCCTGCATTGACAACAAACCTTACATCCTTAGGAAAGGCTACTTTCTAAATCAAAACGCTACTAGATTAAGAATCTGTGAATAGTACTTAATATTTAAACATAGCACCTGCTCATTTCCATGTATGTGTTACAAAAAATAATTTACTTCACAAAAGTCTCACAAGAGTAGACAAGAGCATCCTGAACAACCTTAAGGTCCAAGTAATTCTCCTCACCCACGTCCATTACACTTCACTAATTTAACAAGTTTGGTAGCCAATACCTTTCAAAACGAGCTTTACAGCCTCCAAATTCAACTCAGAGGATTTATTTCCACTGAGCCAAGAAAATTCCCTTTCAACCTAGAGAAACTTTACTGGCAACAAGGACTGGAGAACTTAAATGACCCTTCATAGTGGTTACCTCACTGCTCCACAGAGGGCCATAATGAGAAAGAAAATACATCATTCTCATAAGAACTGGATAGAAGGAAGGTTCCAGGCAAGTCAGCACCAATTATTGTGAACTAACCCCTCTGGAGTCTCATCACCACTAATATAAAATGCTTAAGGTGACAGTGCTAGAAAGAATATGGCTACAAACAACAACTGCAGGAGCAACAGTGGCAGGGCACTTAAAAAAAAAAAAACCTATTTTTATTTTTTTATAAAAAACATAGAATGACCTGGGTAGTGGTGGCACCACCTTTAATGGCAACATTTGGGAGGTAGAGGCAGGCAAATATCTGAGTACCAAACCAGCCCGGTTTATAGAGCAAATTCCAGGATACCCAGGGCTACACAGAGAAACATGGTCTGAACAAAACAAAATAGAACAACAATAGAAAAGAAACGTAGTAGAAAATTGAAAAAAATTATAATGATAAATACGTTCTACAGCAAGCAACAAAAAGCAAACTTAGCAGGTCTTTTAGGGGCAGACAGTTTCATATTTATGTCACTTTTAAGTGATTTAATTTCATCAAAATTTCAAGCCTGTCATCATCTAGAACATTTTTAGATTATTTATTTAATTCATTTCAGAGGTACATTATTTGTTTTCCATAAGTTCAGTTCCTTTTTTCTATCAAATATTATTCAAAACACGGTCACCACATAAAGACCATTCCATAATGGATTTCTTTAATTTTGGTTCTCTCCTTCCACCATGTGGATTGCAGAGAATGAACTCAGGTCACCCTGCTTGGTAGCAATCACTTTTATACATGTACTATTTTGTCTGCCCCCATAAGGAATTTCTGTACTTATTATTTGTATGCTTTGTTTTTGCACCAGGTTGCATGACTCAGCTAGCCCTCTGCTTCCCTGTAGCTTGCAGGTGAGCATGGATATAACCAAAGTACACATCTATGTGGGCAGGCGTGTTAAAGTAATAATCATTGTTCAGGGCACGCATTTAGTGTTTGTAGGGATGAGACTAATTTCCCATAAGCATATGCATATTCTCATCTTGTTAGATGGTCCCCCACAACTTTCCTTTTACCTCAAATATATTTTATTCTATAGGTTCTTAAACTTTTCCCCATTCACGACACTTTTATGCCCAAGAAATTATTGTATAATACTAGGTATTCAAGTTTCAACAATAAATATTCGTTCTATTTTTACTGACAATCATCAGAAAGAATTCTATCTTTATTTTTTTTATTTTTTTATTAATTTATTCTTGTTACATCTCAATGTTTATCCCATCCCTTGTATCCTCCCATTCTTCCCTCCCTCCCATTTTCCCATTATTACCCTCCCCTATGACTGTTCCTGAGGGGGATTAACTCCCCCTGATGCTCCAGCACACAAGAAAATTTGCTCAACTATGTTCATAGCAGCCTAATTCATAATAGCCAGAACATGGAAACAGCCCAAGTGTCTATCAGTAGAAAAATGGATAAAGAAACTGTGGTACATATACACTATGGAATACTACTCAGCTATTAAAAACAAGGAATTCCCAAAATTTGTGGATAAATGGATTGAGCTAGAAATGATCATAATGAGTGAGTTAACCCAGAAACAGAAAGAATCAAATGGTATATACTCACTTATATCTGCATACTAGCCCAAGGGACATGTCCCACGAAAGCCTTCACTTACCAGGAAACTGGGACAGAGGGGAGGACATCCTATTGGGACTCTAGATGAGAGAAGCATGGGAGAATAGCAAAGTAGAAGAATCCAGAGGGTCCTAGAAACCTACAAGTAGAACATTATGATAGGCAGATTTGGGCCCAGCGGTCCCGCTCAAACTAAGGCACCAGCCAAGGACAATACAGGCGGTAAACTTAAACCCCTACCCAGATCTAGCCAATGGTCAGAATTCTATCTTTAAAAATTTATATAGATTAGGCTAGGCATGGTGGTGCACATCTTTAATCCCAGCACATGGAAGGTAAAGGCAGGTGGATCTCTATGCATCCAAGGCCAGCTTGGTCTACAAAGCAAGTCCAGGACAGACAGACCTACAGGGAGAAACCCTGTCTTGAAAAACAAACAATCAACGTTCATAAATATATGTAATAGATAAAAATAATATATATATATAAATTACTGATAATTTATCTTATGAAATGTATCTTTAAAATGCATATATAATATTATAGAAAATGTAAATATATATATATAGCTTTTTCCTTATTAAAAAATTTAATCACTGTATAGCTTGACCCCAGCCCCCTCCCTCCTTTCCTCCCAGTCTCTTTCTCACACCCCTCATGCCATCCTTCTTCCTCAGAGAAAGGGAGGCCTCCAAGAGGTACCAACCCATCCTGACACCTCAATTCACAGGAGGACTATGTGCATCCCCTCCCACTGTGGCCAGATGAGGCACCCCAGCTAGGGGAAAGGGATCCAAAGGCAAGCAACAGAGTCAGAGACAGACTCTACTCACTAAAATATAAATAAATATATTACTTTTTATTTTTTTAAAGATTTATTTATTTATTATATACACAGTATTTTGCCTTCATCTACACCTGCACGCTGGAGGGGGCACCAGATCTCATTATTGATGGTTGTGAGCCACCATGTGGTTGCTGGGAATCGAACTCAGGACCTTTGCAAGAGCAGCCAGTGCCCTTAACCACTGAGCCATCTCTCCAGCCCATATTACTTTTTAAAAAATTAAATCTTGCCTGAGTGCCTGATGCTTCTGGACATACAGCATCTTCACCCTTTTTCAGAGATGATCAGCATTTTGGTTTTATAGCTGCCAATGTTAAAATTACCAATTCACCTTATTAGTAGAAAGTATAGAATTATGTTTATGGTTGTTTCACAAATTGTTGGAAAATATGTCCTAATCCCAAGCCAAAATCCATCCTTTCATAGTAAAAACTTTCAACAAGATAGGTCAATTTCATTTATGCATAATGTGCTAACTGTTTTTCATCATTAAAGGATGAATTTTTGGCATATGTTTTTCTGTACAAGTTGCTGTCCTTGTGTAATTAACCTTCATTCAATTCCAGGATAAATGCCCTTGTTCATGCTGTTTGGTAAGGAGCTGTTGAATTTAGTTTGTTAGTATCAGTTGATGATTTTTACGTCCCTTCACCTGAGGTATTTTACATTTGTTCATGCCTTATCTGGTTAGGCTTCTTTTCTGAAGTGTCCACGTTTACCTTTTGTTTCAGGTTAGTGCTGGCCTTGTGAAGTGAGTCTTTGCTTTGGAAAAGTTTGAAGGAGATTGTTCTTAGTTCTTAGGTGCTTGATACCAACTGTCAGTTATGCCCTGGGTCTCCAGAGCTATGGGGGAGGACTCCACAGTTGATCTATGTTCTTACTTGTTACTGACTCCTGTACGTGTTCTGTCTCAGGATGGTTCAGTCTTAGTAAGCTGGATGATGTCAGGGGAGCCTCCATTTCTTCAAGGTTTTTAGATTAAATGGAATTTCATTATTCAAATTTACCTCTTAAGGTACTTTGCATTTTGATATGAATATTCATAATCAATTTTTTCCACTTCTGATTTTGATTCCCTTCTCTTCTTTTTTTTTTTTTAATCAGTGAAAGTTGTTCAATTTATTTATCTCTTCAAGAAGATTTTGTAATTCCTTGAATCTTTTTTTTTCATTTGTTTTTGCTATGATATTTGCTAATTCATTCCATTACCAATATTGGGTGTTCTTTCCTTCTTTCTTCATTCATTCTTTCTTACTTTCATTCTTTCTTGTTCTTCAAAAAATAAAATTAGGTTATTTATATGAGTTCTGTACCTTGATTCTTATCAGTCTGTTGCTAGGCATGGAATTGATATTGATAGCTTCGTTTATTTTAGGCAAGTGCTGTACCATGGAGCTACACGTCCAGCCCAGTTCTTTCTTTTTCATATAGCCATTTATGATAAACTTGTCTCAGAACTGTTTTTGCATACACCCAAGTGTTGTTGTTCCGTGGTTCCATTTTCACTCATTTTGAATTCATTTTAAGTTTCTTTCTTATTACCTTCTTGATACATTTGTTCATGGGTTCATGTTCAGTTTGCACACATATGCAAATTATTAATTTTTCACATTTTTAGTAACCGTTTAAGTTCTTTACAAAGAGACACCTGACATGGTTTCAGCCTTTTTAAGTTGACTTGACATTTGTAACCCAGCAAGTGCTCTACCCTACAGAATGTCCCATGTATAGTAGAAAAGAACACATATTCTCTAGCTGCTGGATAGAATACCCTGAGTATACACTGTATCCACGTGTTCCAAACACATGTCAAAACCAATTTATCTTTACTGATTTTCTGTCTGGATGATCTGTCTCCTGTGGAAAGTAGGATGTTGGGATCCATTACTGTACTGTGATACGTCTCAGATTTATTCATGTTCATTCTCTGCGTCTAGACATTCCAGTATCACTGCATATATATTTACAGTTTCTATCTGTGGCTGATAAACTTACCCATTATCACTACAGATCACCATTGTTTTTTACTCTAAAAACAATTTGGATTGAATTCCATTTTCTGTAATTTAAGAAGAAGAGTGCTCTCGTTTTTACTATATGCGTTTATTAATGGGGTAAGCATGCACACATGCCATAGAACCAGTACAAGGGTCAGAGGACAATTTAGGGCAGTGAGAAGTTCTCTCTGCCCACTATACAGTTCCCAGGGATCAAACTTGGGTCATCAGGCTTGGCAGAAAGTGCCTTTATCCAGTCCAGATGAGACTTGATAAGCTGAGGTCAAATGTTAGGGGAGGAGGGCTCCCCTTTCTGAGTACTGTGGAATAGAGGGAGAGGGTATGAGGGAGGGAGGGTGAGATCAGGAGGTGATGAGGGAAGGTGCTACCATTGGGATGTAAAATGAGCAAGTTAAAAATAAATGTTTTTTTATTTTATTATTTTATTCATATTACATCTCGATTGTTAGCCCTTCCCATGTTTCCTCCCATTCTTCCTTCCCTCCCACTTCTCCCCTTCTCCCTTCCCCTATGTCTGTGATTGAGGGAGACCTCCTCCCCCTATATATGCTCTTAGAATATCGAGTCTCTTCTTGGTAACTTGCTATCCTTCCTCTGAGTGCCGCCAGGCCTCCCCATCCAGAGGACGTGGTCAAAAAAGGGGCACCAGAGTTCGTGTGAGAGTCAGATCTCACTCTCCACTCAACGGTGGAGAATATCCTGTTCGTCGGCTAGGTCTTGGTAGGGGTTCGAAGTTTAATGCCTATATTCTCCTTGGCTGGTGCCTTAGTTTGAGGAGGACCCCAGGACTCAGATCTGCCTGTCATAAAGTTCTTCTTGTAGGTTTTCAGGACCCTGTGGATACTAAGATCAAAAACTCAAATGACACCACATGTTGGGGAGGATGTGGAGAGAGAGGAACACTCCTTCATTGCTGGTGGGAATGCAAACTTGTACAACCACTTTGGAAAGCTATCTGGTGCTTTCTCAGAAAAATGGGAATAGGGTTTCTTCAAGACCCAGCTATTCCACTCTTTGGAATATACCCAGAAAATGCCCTACCACACAACAGGGATATATGCTCAATCATGTTCATAGCTGCTTTATACATAATAGCCAGAACATGGAAACAGCCTAAGTGTCCCTCAGTAGAAGAATGGACTAAGAAACTGTGGTACATTTACACTATGGAATACTACTCAGCTATTAAAAACAAGGAATTCCGGAAATTTGTGGACAAATGGATTGATCTAGAAATTATCATAATGAGTGAGTTCACCCAGAAGCAAAAAGAGACAAACGGTATATACTCACTTATATCAAAACACTAGTCCAAGGGATACGTACCATGAAAAACTTTACTTACCAAGAAAGTGGGTCAGAGGAGAGGACATCCTATTGAGACTTTAGGTGAGAGTAGCATGGAAGAATAAGGAAATAAATGTTTTTTTTTTTTTTAAAGCAGGAAAGAAAGTGCCTTTACCCACTGAGCAATCTCCCTGGCCAAGTTTTTCTGCTATTTTCCTTTGCATGCAACATTTTCTTTTGTTTTATAACTTTTACTTTCAGAATATCTTTAAACCTAAAGTGCCTGTAGTTGAGTCTTAATTTGTAATCCATTCAGCCACTTTAGTTTTTTGAGTTTAAAAGATTTAATCTGTTTATATTCAAGATAATATTTACTGCTGCCAATTTTCATTGTTTTTAGTTTTTCTGTTAATATTTTCTTTTGTCCTATTTTATGTTGTATATGTTTGTATGTGTGTGTAATTGCATTATTTTTCTACCGAATCATTCTTTACCAAATAATTGATGTGATATGTATTTTAATATCTTTGCCTTATAATGTTTACACTAAGGACATGTGAGTTTTTTTTCAAGCCATCATCACAGTATCAGACAATTTCATGTTCAGCTATGTTCTCGCTTTCTCTGGCAACTTGCTATGTGCTCATGTATTTTGAGTGGTTAGTGTTCTTTCATTTAAATTTGCAGAACTCCCTTTACCATTTTACACAAGGCAGTTCTAATAATGATAAATTTTCTAGGCTTTTGTCTATGTGGCAAAAAAACTTGATTTTTTTCCTTCCTTATTAAAAGACAGCTTTGGTGAAGAAAGAAGCTTGCTTAGTGTTCATGTTTTCATTCAGTGCTTGGAGAACATGACCCATATCATTCTCTCCTGACTTACAAATCATCTGCTGAAGAATTCACTGATGGCATTGTGAAAGGGTCCTTTTGTGTACGGGACTTTCTCCATCACCCCCAAATGTTATAGTATAAATTTCCTTCTCTTAGTGCTGAATCTTAATGATCTTCATCATTCATTTTTATTTTTCTTTGTTCCTTGACTGTATATTGAAAAGTCTTTGGTTGTGTTCAAGGCAGATTTTAAAAAATATTGGCCTTTTGACTAAATGATTTATTGGTAGATTTACTAATGTGATTGACAGATGAACAGACAGTAACATGTAATGGATTCTGAGGAGAGTTTGGACTCATATAGCCAAGTGAACAGAGTGGGAAATCCCTTCCTGCAGTTTTTCAGGGGAATAAAGAGGTTTTACGCTGCATGCATGATTGATGAGTTGACCACAACAAAGCTGTCCTTGATTCTCTGGCAACAGGTGGGAGTCCGTGAGCTCTTGCATTACAAGGAATAGAGGAAGGATATGTGATGTACATGTTTGTGGGAGGAATGGAGGGGGAACACATTGGGTTAAGACAAACCCATTATACACATAAGGGTGTGTGGTCTTGGTAGCCTGCTGATATTTCAGAGTCTGGTGTCCTTGACCTGGAAGCTTCCTTATAGAGGTAAGGATTAAGGCACCGATTGATATCCATTGCATTTTTCATGGTAGTCATCATTTCATGACATTTTTCAGGTTACATTGTTTAGAGAACTATTTTATTTTTACGCTGTGCATGGGGGTGTCTATGGGAGCCAGAATAGAATGGAAATCCCTTCGAGTGGGGTCACAGGAGGATGTCAGTCACCCAGTGTGGGTACTGGAAACTTAAGCAGTTCCTCTAAAAGAGAAGCAAACATTCTTAACCATTGAGCCATCCTTCTAGCCCATGGGTCCTGAATTTCTATTTCACATATTTCAGCTTATATGTTACAGTTTCATTTTCATGATAAATTATTCTCTTAATTTTTACAAGTTATTCCCCTATATTTGGTCAGTTAACTGAAATTTTTAGAACACGGGTTTTTTTTTTTTAGATATTTGGTGAGAAATTTCATAGATATTCATTTACTTGGTATCAATTATTCAAAAATTATGTGTTCCTTTGGTAGAGCTGTCTCCTTGTTTTGTTTGTTTATTGGTTGGTTGTTTTTTCTTGTTTATTGGAATGGTCCATTGATCTTGCACATTTGATGGAGCAATCAATACTTTACTGATTGTCTAGTCTAAGAGAAGACCTCCCATTATAGCTAAGTAGAAAGATGATGTTTGGGTAGAATATGGAAGCTTGGCCTTGGTAATGATACGCAATGTGGTCAGCATGCAGTTCTGTTGCCCAGGATCAGAGCAGCATTGATGACAGACAAACATGGCCATCCTAGCAATGGCAAGGACTGTGGTACTCACTGGCAAAGACAGCTGTGTTTCTCCTGGTTCCTTTTCTCCCATTGGAGAAAACCGTGGCTGAATTAAAACTAACATGAAAGGGCAGAGAAGCCACTTCCTGGGAAGGAGCTGACATGAGATAACCATTCACAAAGGCTTTATGAAGAGATGTGGCCCTTTGGGGAAAAACCATGCCCCTGCAAGCAAAGAGAAGCTTCATTTGGAGAGATAGCTGCCAGGATTAATGTGGCAAGATGCCGGAAAGAGAGAGCGAGAGAGAAGTGTGAAATCCTCCAACAAAAGGGGTTTCTGACTCTTACAAACTATCAAAGGGAGCCATCAAACCAGGAGATGTAGTCTGTTCTCACCTAGAGAAAAGCAGCACCAGATAAGCAATTGATAGATAAGACTGCAAACTTACTTTGAAGCTGCTGGGCGTGGGAGTTCAGGGATACAAGTTCATGGCACAGCATGATTTCTTTTCTTTTTTTTTTTTTTTCAGCATGATTTCTTAACAACTCTCTGTCCAGGAAAGGGAACGCCTCAGCAGAAAAGGGGCTAGACTTGTTTCTACCTTCCCTTCCAGAGGCTTGAAAGCCCTGTCACAGCAGGGGCCCTTGTCAGGTCTTTTCCAAACAGACATATTGTGGAAGGTAGCAGTAGAGAAAGGATTTGATTCCTGGTAGAGAGAAAGGTGCTAAATGGTCTGTGACCCCCAGCAGTACTAGGTATGGCTTGCAGTATGCTTGCAGTGACAGTTGCAGTATGCTTGCAGGGACAGTTACAGTAAAGACTGATGCAGACAGTGTCAGTGGGCCACCTACAGAGCAAGGACCAGTGCAGAAGCATTTGTGGAGGAACCATAGGTGCTGGAGGCAAAGGCAGTCTTACTGTTTCACTGTGTGAGGTCGGGGTACATGCCAAACAGCTACAGAATCAAGACTTGGAGCAAAATCCCTAACAGGGCTACAGAAGCTCCAGTGTCTGCATCATGGATGGCACACAGTGGCTGTGGGCACAATGCTTGCAGCACAAATATATACAGAGACTGCTGCTTTGACATCTCAAGTCCAAACTAGCCAATATTAGTAATCTCTTCATGGCTTCTGTGTCTGAGACACAGACTCACATGGGGTATCTATGGATATAGAGTCTGAAGTTCTCATATGTATGAAACATCTTAGGTATGATCCTGGGGTCTAGGAAAGGAGCTAACCCTCTGTGGTGATGCTCTACATGTCAGAGGCACCAACACTCAAAGAACAGCCATGTAGCCATGGTCCATTGTGGAAGTCTGCCTGTACCAAACAAGTTCCAAAGCCACAGGGCAGAGACAGTTTGCAGCAATAGTAACTCCAGTGTTTGCAGTATGAACACACATTGCACAGCTACAGAGTTGTGCTCTAGAACCCAGGAGCACATGGAGTAACAGTGAAGGCAGCCAGGTGTGCAGAGATATTTGATGCGGTCATATCCTCAGGGTCTTGAATGCATATAGGGCCAGAAAGACTAAGCTTCTTCATGGACCCATATTGTACGACAGCATCTCTCATTGACAGAGCAAATGACTACTGATTACCTCAGTGGCAAGAGTGGCTGATGCAGAGGGAGCCCTGAGATTACCCTGGCATATACTGCTTAGCTGGTACTGATAGCTTCTGTCTGCCTATGAAGTTACTCTCTGTTTGCTTATTTGCTTGCTTGATCACTCCTCTGTGCTGATGCAGACTTAATTGGGCCCGCGAGCTTTCCTTGGGCTATTTTCATTCATAGGTAGCTGTGTTATTCTCTTCTTATGGGAAATAAGCAGTGCCTCCTACTCTACAAGCTTGCTGATATGACTGGTACCATAAAGCTGTCATAAATTAGTATATATTATAAGTTTTGAAGAAAACAGTTAAAGTAGATAATCTGTTGCTTCAATATGGGTGTATTTGTAATTAAACAAACAAAAGAATTATTAATACAACTTTATGGGTATTGATTTGCTGGAGTGAGGGACAGAGAAGAGCATTAAGAGGGACCTCAGTAATTCTGACAATGTTTTCTCTTAAATTGAGTGGTATATTAGTTTTTTAAACAATGTTGTTGCAAAAATGCCTTACAAGACAAAGGAAAGAGGAACTTGTATTGGAATGTGTTTTCAGAAGTTTCTAGTCCTTTGAAGCAAGGAAGGTGTGAAGAGTGGCTCAGTCTGCTAGAGGGAATGTGAGGCAGCTGCTACTCACATTAGTTTATGGAAGTTTAGGAAGCAGAGAACCAAAACAAAAAGTTATGCAGCTGGATATAACCTCCAAGATCCACCATGAATAACCTGCTTCCAGAAGCCATGCCTCTGGTAGCTCTACAGTCTGGAGAATATTTCTTCAAAATATGAGGCTGTAGGGGATCTTTAGAAGCAAACTGTAACAGGTGGGAAGGCATGAATCATTTTATTCTTCTGTATCATGTGACTGCATCTTACTCATGATGAATATCTCATAACAATTGTGGGAAATTAATGAAAAAAATTGTTTTACCAAGGTCATGATAGCTGCTGTTCCTCCAGAGAGTGTGGAAGAAACAAACTAGAGACCATGACTTAACATTTATAATCCTAAGAAATTATTACTTTAACAAAAGTAGAAAAAAATAACAAAAACATGGGAGAAATGCATGGTCCCTCTTCTCCTCCCCTCCATCTGCCCTTCCTTCTCCCTCTGCTCCTCTACACCCCCATCTGCGTGGTGTGCTGTATGCATGTGAGTGCTGGGTGTGTGCACGCATGTGCTTCATATACAGAGGCCAGTGCATCAGGTTTCTGTTGTTCTCTTCTATTACCCTATTGCTTTTTAGGCCAAGTCTCTCACTGAACTGGAAGCTCACCATTTTCAGCCAGGCTAACTGGCCAGAAGCTAAAGAGCTTCCTGTCATTGTCTTTGAATTGTACCATTGGTCATTTTTTTTTTGTGCGGGGATTATATGGTTACAGATAAAGCCATGGATAGAGAAAAGAGCAACTACGTAGATAAATTTCTGGAAAAAGAAATAATGGAGTAAGATGTGAAGGGTAGGAGTAGTGTTCCCATTTCACCCTCTGAGATACACTGAGAGTAGAAACAGTGCATCAACAGCAGCACTTAGCTCTTGGCTGAGAGAGGCGATAGAGGGGAAAGCACTTTCGGTTTATAGCATGTCTTTATATTGTGTATCATTTTAACACCATCTAAATCACCATAAGATCTTGATCTGACAAGAAAATTAACAGAAGGTGAGCAGTGAAATACGTCTTCTTTAAGGAGAAAAAAACCATCCTAAGCTATTTACTAGAAATCAGTGACAGCAGACCAAATGCGACTTCTAGTGACTTCAAAAACATTTTAACGGATATGCATCTGCAATCTCAACAGACAAAATAACTCGAAGCCTACAAAGAGGTTTAAAGATAGCATTTCAACTCTCAGAGGCACAGCAGTCGGGATGTGTGCCCTTAAAAGCTAAGGAAAGAAATTGTACAATGGAAAGATGAAATCTGCAGCTACATAAGAGTCTTGTATAACTCAGGAAGAGTATAAAATTGATATGTCAAAGAACATGGAGAGTGAAATATGAAAACTATCAAAAGCAATGGAAAGAGAAATGCATGAGAAGATAAGAAAATTCTATGTGAAAATTGTGGAAAGATTCATTGAAAATGTCAAATCCTTCAAGTTGGCCATAGGGGAGTATGTGTCATTCCTCTGAGAAAAGGAAGATTGCTTCACATCAGCAGAAAATTGAGCATGTGTAGATATGCATGCAGTTTGTAGAATGTCATTTAAATAGATTGCCGTTCCCTCTTCTACGCTTATTTGCAGCCTAGCTAATTGAGATTGAGAGTCTCCTCCACTAGTTCTGAAACACAGTAGTACTCAAAGATTAACACAAGTTCTTAGCCACAGGATGGCAGAGCTTATGACTGATTCATCATTTTTATCTCCCCAGCAAGGATTATAATACTTGGCTCATAGAAAGTACTGATAAATTTTTCATCGAAAATTTAACCAGGACTCTTAGGGAGATCTTCCCTACCATCTTAATAATCAAATATGCTCTAAAGTAAATTACATATTTTCAATAGCATGGCAATAGAAAACACCAGATTTACCACATCTCTGAACTTAAAGAGTGATGAATTTATGGCTTTCTCTGACATGGAGTTGCAAAGACCAGATAAATTAATGCTTTTTCATCATAATTTCTGTGTGGAATAATAAAAGTCCCCTATAAGAAAATTTATATAAAAGACTACTACCTCTCATGAGATTTTCATTAACACCACTGGCCTTTTGTATTGCCATTTCATATATGAGGCTGCTAAACCCAATCTCTAAAGAAACCTCCTAGGATCCCCTGTAGCTCTGTCATATCATCTCTGATGTGAGTCTACAAAACAACTAAAAATAGTCTATGTTAGTCATAGAATGTACATACTGAAAAATACCTTACTTCTCAGATGTGATAGGTAAAACAAATACAACAAACCAGAAGATAACATTTTCCCAGAATAGCCTAACAGTGTTTTCCTAATTAGAAAGTGATGTCATGAAAACAATGGCAGAGCCTGTGAACTTACTACAAGCAAAATGTAGTTGCTTCTGAAACTACTGTGCATTAAAAGCCCATTAGGGAAAGTTCAGAATCAGTATGTGAAACAACTTCAAGGCCAGGTGAACAGAAGAGCAAGGTCACAATATGTCTGTTGTTCACAAATAGACTCCAGACTGACATTAGCTCTCAAACTCTAGAAACTAACAATAGGTAATCCCTGCTCCCACTCGCCAGTCTCATGTGCCACACACCCTGTTGCGTGCAAAGCACGGCTCAGTAGAGATGTTGACTTGAAACTCCTGACTCTGCTAAAATGGGGTAGGAAATCTCCGTTCTTGAAATGTGTGCACTACCTTGTTTTTCTGATAGTATAAGGATTCTCTCTCCTATCATAGAGACACCAGATCATTCATGTTCATGGCTGCTCTATTCACAGACAAGGCTAGAAGCAGCTGAAATATTCAACTGATGAAAGGATAATAAAAATGCAACAGCTTTACCCAACAGAAAATTATTCACTTACTAAAAAAATGAAATTGGAAAAAAGTTTAAGTACGTGGATTGATTTGGAAACAATTGTTCTGAGGTGGAAACCCAGTTACAGAAAGAAAAATATTACATGGTTTCTCTCATTTGTGTATGATTGGAATCTCCATATATATGTTTCCTTAGGAATACCCATAGTAGTCAAGAAATGATAAAGTCCCATATGAAGGGGCATTCAAGGGAGAGAGAACAAAATCCATTGATATAAAAGACTAAAAAAATATTGAGTCAGGGAGGGAAAGAAAGGTGAGAGAGTCCAGAGAGAATAAATTACACTGAAGACCTTACAAGGCAGTCACATGGAAACAAACTACTATAGACACCTTGTTTTATATATATATATATATATATATATATATATATATATATATATACATATATATATGTATATATATATACATATATATATATATATATACACACACACATATATGTATGTATAGTTAAATTGGAGTTATACTATAACAGAGCAGCAATAACTCCACTAGACACCACAGGCTAACAAACAAAAATGCCAGTGGTAGGGATAGGTTACTGAAGTTATTTACCCATAAGGTTCCATAAATTCAAAAAATCACAGACTGTTGTCAATGATAAACTTTATTCTCCAGAATTTGACAGTGAGACCTCTGCTGAAGAGGCCACAAACTTGAGTCAGAAAACAGAATGACATCAAGTTAGTATGGACACAAAGCTTCATCCCTACTGGCTAGCTTCCACAGTGCTGGAAGGTGCTACACTTGCTGCTGGAGCAAGCATCAGTCTTGGCCAACTATAAACCCTGAGAGCTATAACAACGATTGGCCTAGTAGGGTGTGCCAACTAGTGCAATAGTGGCAGAAGCATCATGGTAGTCACCAAAAACTTTATGAGTGGATGTAAGTCCTGCTCCACAAGTTGAGACCTATACCTGGCACCATTAGAAGGCCAGAAACCTATGGCACAGCAGATCATTGATTTTAGAGAAAAACCTGCTACTATTATTCTGCCATGTGGACATAGCTTTAAATTGACTACTAACGTTACGTAATTATCTCTGTATATTAATATATATCTCAACCATCATCGAAGAATATCTATTTGCAGTACACAGTGTTTCACAAAGAGGCCACTAGTCAAGGTACAGAGGATAAAAGACTGAACAACGTCCAGACTTAAAGGAAACATAAAACAACAACAACAACAAAAAACAAACAAACAAACAAACAAACAAACAAACAAAAAACCCACGCTCTCCCTAGAGGGCTCAGGCATCACTGTGGAAAAGGACAAAAAGTTTTAAGAGCCACAAGTGGTAGGGGAGTATAAAGAAATCATGTCCTCTGAATACAACAGGGAAGCTGCAGATATGAACTTATAGCAGTCATAACCGCAATCACAGCAAGTGTGGAATATTCCTGCGTGGAGAGGTGAGCTAAAAAATTATTACCTTCAGGGAACGGGAAATACATCTTCCTCTAAAAGCTTAGACTCTGGTAAGTCAACCATACTCCAAAAATATCTGGCCAGCACAAACTTGTCTTAAAGAGTTTTTTTAAGGAACAGGTGGGTAAAGAAGAAAGGGTAGATCAGAAGGGGTTGAGGAAGTGAATATTTTCAAAACATATTGTATGGAATTCTCAAAGAACTAACAAATGTATTTCTTTTTCATAATAAGAATAATAGACATTTTTATCAAAATAATACTAACTGAAATGAACATTAAATAATAATGTTAATTATTATTTAAGGCTTTGAATGAACGATGCCTATTGAGTCGACATGTCTATATTAAAGCAAAGAAATTCACAATTGTTCATGAGTTTCCAAACTCCAAATTAATGGTTTCTTTTTCTAAACTTTTCTACTGTAGTAAGATTTATACGTCACAAATAAAGAAAAGAAGCTATATAATCCTTTAGTACAAAAGATATTTTCAGGAATAAATGAGCCACTTCAGTGGGTGCCTATGCACTGTGTCACAAATGAAGAGTCTGAAGTCTAGATTTTATTGTGTAACTTTGGTCATTAACTTTTTCTTTTACATGTCTGATTAGGCTTAATGAGCTGGCTGAGTTAATGAAGTGTGATGTCCCATTAAATACGTCAACTGACAACAATTAATTCCCCAGAACATGTTCTCTGTTGATTTATTGTATTTATCAGTGTAGATGAATTGAAGTGATGTGAGCCTTCAGCAGAAAGCAGAGTTGCAAACTCTGAAAGTTTGCTTCAAAGAAAGTGATTTTTTTCTGTTAGTGAAATTTGTTAATTCACTTATAAAAATAAAACTGTTGTCTAGTAAAAAAAAAAAAAAAAAAGGCATAGTATAGAAACAAATTGCCAGTCAATTAAAATAATGACCCCTGTCACTGTAATTCTCAGCTAGGTACTACCTGGTTATGGAGTATATTGGCTACAGCTATTATCTTATGTCTAAAAAAGACAATGTTAAGTTACTGCTGCACAAGAAGCAAAATGAACTTTACAGATTTAGAAAGAATGCTGGAAAAGCATTAAAAATCACAGAAGTAATTTTGAATGTGAAGAAATCCCTAAATCCCTTTATTCATTTTTTTTTTATAATAGCCTAAGTCCCCCAAAGCACCTGACTCTCAAAGGAAGCCTACACAGTCCGGTAAATCATTTTAGCAATAATGGCCTATCAGAGAAACCTCTTTCAGAGATCCTGATGGAAATTGTGTAGGATTTCCTTGGAGAGAAAATCCCACTCACTTCACCTCAGTGAAAAAACTTAACGAAGCAAAGGAGATCCTACTAAGGAATGAACAAGCACCTCTTTAAACACGAATAGCTCAAAAATGAGTAATGATGGAGAGGAAGACAAGCAAATTACAAGAGAACTCAGAGCTATAACTTCTGAGATATATTTATGTATTTACGAGAGTGTGAAATGGAGAAATGCCATTAGATATTAGAGGAGCATATTCAGTGAATATGAGAAGTATGTGGGTGAAAACAAGAAATCCCACAGCATTTTCATCTATATTTCATAGAAGTTTCCTTGAGTCCACACATAACATAGAGTCTGAAAATCACTGGCCAGACATTCACCAGTTGAACAGAGCTACACAGGTACAAACTTATCCTTGAAACAGCTTTGTAGAGTCTTTAGCCAAAGAGCCAACGTTTTTTTTGTTGTTGTTGTTGTTGTCAGTTTTTTTTTTTTTTATCTTGAATGAAGAGTCTTTGATTTTTAAATAAGAATGCAATGCGGTAGCACATGCCTGTAATCCCAGGAGTGAGGGAGACAGAAGCATGTGTATTCCTATGAGTTCGAGGTCAACCTAGTCTACAAAACAACTGCAAGACAGCCAAGGCTACACAGAGAAGCCCTGTCTCAAAAAACAAAGGACAACAATAGTAACAATAACAACCACAAAGAGACATTTAGTGGCTTGAGGACAAAGCACATGTATCTTTATCCACAGCATAAGCATTGTTCAGAGGTAAATCTTCTGGGAAATGACTGGCTCTACCTATACCCATCAATAAATCAACTCATGAATTCAAATTTTGTATAGACTATTGGGAAGCAGTGGAGCTTTGTTGGAGGAGGTAGGTCACATATCCTATGGTTCTTCAGGTTACTTGCCCTAACCCCTTCCATCTTTCCTTTCCCCTGTGTCCTTGCTGGATGAGGTAAGTAGCCTTCTCTACCACATGCTCCTGTCACCATGATGCTCCACCTCACCGTTGTCTCCACTGCAGTGGAGTAAGGAATCCACAACTGGAAACTTCAGGGGCAAAATAAATTTTTCTTTATATTTAAAGCTAATAGTGATAAATAAAGATGGTGAATTTAACTAAAGGGTCAATAAAAACTAATCAAAGAATCATATTCACTTAACTAAACACTGGATCTAAAAAGCTCATTATTAAGTGCAAGTGGCCCCTTACAAAAGGATTTTTGTTTGCTTTAATGGTGCCTAAACCACGACATTAAAGCACGTGATAAGTGACAGTCCTGCTATACATTTAAGTAAAAGAGTCAATACATTCATTCACTTAAGCTCTCTATATCCATAGTTTTGAAATTAGTGTAAAATATTTTTACAGCTACCCAGATGGGAAGTAATTCATTCACAGAGGTCAAATGTATGTTTGGGCACTTTCATTTAGGAGTCTAGCCACTGAAAAGCTGTCTGTTGCTCAGTAGATGACACCACACCCATGCATATATGGGCAGCACAAATTGGATCCAATAGGTTAAAATAAACAAACAAACAAATTAGTAATAAAAGAAGAGTGTGATTTTGGGAGGGAGACATAAGGGAGGGAGGATCCTGGGGAAGTTGGGTGTGAGGGATGGACATGATCAAGATGATCAATATTTGCTTTAAAGAGGAAATGTTTGTTCTTAAATAACCAAAGGGAAAAACAAAAGTCTATTTTGTCTCCTCTCTACAGACATAAAATATAGCTATTGAATCCTGACAGACAATGAGAACAAAACATTCTTCCAGTAAGTGAAAAATCACTGGCTGGCCTGTCCACTGAAGTGAGTAGGTAGGACATAGTTTCTAGAATCTGGCCTAGGTAATAAAGTCTACTCTTTTTTTTTTTTTTTCAATTTTTATTTTCTGTACATTAAATTTACTCATAAAAACAGTCTAAAGATGTACAATTATCCTTTTTAACAAAGTATAATAAAACATAAAAACCCAAAAAACAGAATACTTGACATTTACAATTCAAAATCAAATCAGCAGAATATTAAATATTTACAAAACTATATCTTTTAAAAATATTTATAAAGTTACATGCAATTTTGTAGAATCTATCTGCCTCCCAATACTATGTGGTTTCCTATATAATCAATGGTAATTTCTAAAATGGACACAGAACAGAGCTGGCATGAAGCTGATGATGTACTGCCCATATTTTATCCATTTTCCCTCTTCCATTTTTAATTTAACCATAAAGGTTGGGTCATTCATTTTATCTCTTATCTTTTTCTTTTTTGAACTGTATATGTTTTCAGTATAATAAGTATCCAGTTGCTGATCCCTGCACAACTCTCACTACCCTTAGAACATCCCATTGAAGCAAATCATATTTTACATGCTTAAAAAATAGCAAGTAAGTAAAATGTTTTGGGGTTGGTGTTAGTCTGTTCTGTCCAGACCACAGCCTTTCAAAGTGTAGGCTAAAAGCACTTTGTATGTCTGAAGCCCACTGGGTTAGAAGCAAATTATTAGAAACACAATTTCTGCAGCACCCACCCAGTGGGACAGAAAGAACCTCATGGTGAGGACATCTGGAATCTTCTTTTTTATTTTAATTTTTAGTTTGTTTGTTTGCTTGCTTGTTTGCTTGCTTACTTGTTTGCTTGTTAGAGCAGTGGTTCAAATGCACTAAAGTCTTAGATTCACAATCAAGTCAGTGAACGGAGGTGGGGTGCAGGGCCAACATAATTTCCATGATTTGTTGTCACTAGTAAGGAAACTAAAATTAGTCACAAAACGACAAATATATACAAAACATGGCACTTGGAAAAAGGGATTTCTGGTGACTATAACCCACCCTGAACCAGAATGCTCACTTTGATTTTTCACATTGTATCGTACACTACATCTTAAATGTTTGCCACAGTGCATGTGTAAAGGCTTAGTCTTCAGAAAACACTATAAAGAGACCATCATCCTGTAAGAAGTGGAGGTTAATGAGAGGTCTTAGGTCACTTGGAATCTGTCCTCAAAGGAGACCGTGGAACCATAGGCTCTTATTCTCTTTGTTCCTGACAGTGATATGAATAACCTCCTGATGCATGAGCACCTGCTATACTATACTACTTCACCAGAGACTAATACCTCTGAAACTGTGAGCTAATATAAACTTTCTCTCTTTTAAGCTGATGATCTCAGGCATTTTTCTATAATAATGCAAGAGAACATTTCTATTTCTTGATATATCTATTTCTCCTACTTTTCTATAAGCTACCAGGAAGCAGTATTAGAGTCCCCGTCTGTTTTTCTAGTGCCAAAAGCAATAATGATAATATGTACTGAAAAGAAGGAAGAATGATGGAATACATATATGGTAAGTTTATTTAAATATAAGAGTTACTTTTTATAACTCCATTTAATGTTTCCAGAAAAGCAATACATCACATTTCTTTGAATCTAACATACCCACTGGTTATAAGCCATGACAATATTTTATGTACTACTAAGAAAATCTCTATAAATTAAATGTGGCACAACCACTTCCATGTTCACGGATGATGAAATGTGAGAAGACATGTGAGTATGCTTCTGTTTATTAGGTAAATGACATATTAAATTACAACATGGTAGCTATAAACAATAGGCACATCTCCATTGGCAATGGGTTCCTTGAATGTGGTGTCCACTCATTGGTGTTTCAACTAGTTTAAAAAGAAAGCTTATGGGAAAATGGGGGGGGGGGGAATGGGAGGATACAAGGGATGGGATAACCATTGAGATGTAACAAGAATAAATTAATTAAAAAAAGGAAAAAGAAAAGAAAGCTTAGTGATCATGGACTTTTCATGGAGTTTCCACAGCAGTCGAGTTTTCACACTGAACACTACTCAACCCATATACAACTCACTGTACGTCCATGGTCAGCCAAGTAGATTCCTCATATCTCCATCTAGCTTGCATGTGCTTGGGCCAGAGTGCTCTGTGGTACAAATCTTAAATTGTACTCAAACATTTAGGTGGAAGTAATAAAAGTGAGTGGTGGGCAAGGAATTGAAGCCATCTAGTTAAATGAATTGTAAACCTAATTAGGTACCTAATTATGCATCAGAACTTAGTTGGTTTACAGCATGTCATGTATGGTTAATGATGATTTATTTCAAAATTCCTTATTCAAGTCTCTTTGTTCTCCATTTCTTGTGAGTCAGACCACCAAGACAACTTTAATTTTAAGATTGTTCTACTTTTAATTGCTCTCTGTCTATTCAATGTACATGAAAACACATATAAGCATACAGTAACAACTAGTTAAAAAAAAAGAGAGCATCAATTTGAAGGAGAGTGAGGAGGGGGGTATAAGAGGGCTGGGGGGGGGAGGAAAAGGAAGGAAGAAATGTTGTACTTAAATTACAATCTCAAAAATAAATCACAATGATAAAAATGACCCCTTTTCCACTTGGCTATTCTCCTGCACATGAAGCAGCCCATGGCACCCAGCCAGAATGGCATGCCCTTGAAGCCTCACCTTCATAAGGATTGGCAGAAGCCAGTGGACACTTGATTCAACCAGACGGCTTGCAAGATACTCAGACAAAAGGCCTGGGAAGTGAAAGTGCACCGCAAGGCCCCTTGTCCTCCATCCGGTCTCATCAGGCCCATAGTGAGGTGACCTACAGTTAGATACCACATAAAGGTTCAAGCTGAGTCACTACAGGTCAATGCGTAATGCCTTAAGGAATACTGCTCCAAGGCCATACTTTTCCTCCAGGAAGTCTTCTGCTCCAAAGAAAGGAGACAGTTCTGAGAATTTAAATTGGCCACCCAGCCTACAGGATCTGCAATGCCTGTCCTGAATGTCTACAAAAAGGAGAAAGTCAAAGTCATCACAGAAGAGAACTTCAAGGCCTTTGCCAGTCTTCGCATGACATGGACCAATGTCTGGGTCTTTGGCATCTGAGCAAAAAGGGCAAAAGAAGCTGCAGAGCAAGATGTTGAAAAGAAAAAGTAATACACTGTTGGAATGTTGCAATAAATTTTCCCATAAAGCCAAAAAAAAAAGATAAAAATGTATGAAAAAATAAAAGAACCATCATAAAAAGGAATATTATTGTTGTGAAAATGAAAACTAAGGAAATATCCTGCTTCATGCCCACCCCGAAGCCCCTGCACTGCCATGTGTGGCACTGAAATGCATCAGTCGATTTTCAGCCATATTTGCCACACAGAAAGTATTCCAATGGTAATTATCACATATCTTAACACAAAAGTAGCATAATATGTATAGATCCTCTCATATACTAATATAATGTGGTAATAAATAAGCTTTCCTGATAGATATGTTGCTAATGGAATCTCTGTTGGAGGTCCATGGGGACAAAGCCATTAAGAAATTTTACTACTCTTTGCACAGCTGTCTCAACAGAGATGGGAGTTATATAAGGAAACAGGAAGCAGGAGATTCCGCTTGCAGAAAGTTCATGTGAACCAGCTCTGGTGGGCGGGATTAGGAACTTGCTGCCTTAATGGATCTTCTTTGTGACATGATGGCCCTCTTGGGATGGAGCAAGTTGAGGGGGTGAAGTCAGAGTCCTAACATGTCCTCGCTGAGAAGATCCAGGTCTTTCCAGATGAGTGACTTACTTCATGCAAAAGACTCTTTTATCTACTTCTCTGAGTGCAATAAGTGTTCCACACTTCCTGGAAACAATTGCCTTCTCTCATGTGTAACTTCAGGAAGAAAATTGGAAATATAAATTTTACTCCCAGCCTAACACACACAACCCCCTTTTTTTTGTGACTTTAGGCAATACTGCTTCCTTCAGTCATCTTCTGATTTCTGAGCTGTATAATAAACACAAGAGCATCTCCTCATGGGCTCGTTATGGAAAGTAGATGAACCAGTGTATGTATATACCTAGCACACCCTAGCTTGATGTCTCAGACCTGCAATCCATTCTCCAAGGAAACTGGTACAAGAGGTCAGTCTGAGCTACTTGGCCGGCCAAGGTTACATAGCATGATTCTGTCTCCAGAACAAAATGCCTATCAT